>NC_083345.1:28001453-28303158 GCF_019175385.1 Lycium barbarum | reverse complement strand
GTTACATATGTATTCCTTTTGCACGACTACCAAAAGCCTTAGCCAATAAGCTGTTTGCAAAAAAAATAACTTTCCAAGTTGTTTTGTGATGCAACTTTGTCTAGTAGTGCTTTGTCATAACTGACTGGTTCTATACTAAGATCCTGAAGGATCCTATCATGAAACTCTCTAAAAAAATGTATTTCTTTTCAGGAATCCTATCATGAAATTCTCCCAAAAGTATACACCGAACCGATCTTGGTTATTATGCTCCCACTACGACTAAGTACTACTACTATTGTAGTGACACTATCAAGCATGTTTCTTTGTTCAACATCACTCCTAGTACTTACAGGTAATGAATTTCCTTACGTCTATTAACGTTTCTCCCACTACTTAAATGCAATGCACATCAACCCTGACTCTGAATTTTTAGATGACTTTTGTTATTTGTTTGCTCAGTTCCTATAAAATAGTTTACTTCTAGGAACTTGGTTTATTAAATAGTCCTTTTCTAAAAATCTAGCAATTGTATTAACAATTACCTTATTTTCTTTTAAACAGTAAATAAGCCTCCTTTTTTTCCCTTTGGATATCTAATAAACATGCGTACATCCATTCTTGATTCTCATTTATCTGTTTTCGCTTTGAACACATGAATATGTTACAGATTTGGCTTACATCCAATCCACTGTTCTATGGGTATCAAATGTACTAACTTAGAAGGAATTAAATTAAGAATGTAATTCGCAGTTTCTAACATGTCCCAAAAAGAAAAAGCAAATATGAATAAGTCAATCATTAATCTTACCACCTTCATATGAGTCATATTTCTTTTCTCCTGCACACCAATCTATTGTAGAATACTTGGTGTATACAATTGGAATGAAATCCCTCTATCTGATAAGTAACTAATGAATTATGCAAAGAGGTACTCGCCACTACGATCAAATTGTAGTGACTTAATATATTTTCTCTGATGCTTTTCATTTTCGCCTTAAATACCTTAAAATTTTCAAAGCATTCAGACCTATATTGCATCGAATAAATATATTCATATCATGAGTAATCTTCTATGAATGTCATAGATTACTCAAAATCACCTCTTGCCTTGAAGTTTATTATACGACACAAATCAGAATTGATTAGCTTAACTTATCATTAACTTTATTTTCTTTTAAGAGAAAAGGTCTCTTAGTCATTTTTCCTTCTAAATAGGACTTACAAGTTGGTAGTGCCTCTACTTTCGATGAACCTTAAACGTTCACCTTTGACCAACTTCGAAATCCTATCTAGATTAAAATGTCCTAGACACAAGTGCCATAGATAAGCTCATTTAATTCTCGGAAAAAAAAAACTTATTAGACAGATTAACATTATTCAGTTCAGAAGAGATATTAATTTAATGTGTCCATGCATCAATGTACCACAAGAGATAAAATGTTAATCAAACTCGATAACACAAGAGTTACAAGAAAAATAAACTAACTATACATCTCTTGTTTGGTTAGAAATTGAAAATAATTTTTTTCTAACAGAAGGTACATATAATGCATTCTTTAAATTAATGTCTTATCTCTATCAGAAGAAATTCCTGACTAGTAGCAAATGGGCTGGATAAAGTATATTGAGAATTTGAAATATAATCATTAAATAGATCATTAGTTATGTAGTAAGAATAATAAAATTCAAAACACACATCACACATACAACCATGCATAATGAATAGATAGATTCAATAGGGAAATTTAACTATTCATGCAAACTATGTGAGTCATGCCAGATAATTCACCCCATAAATTAAATTAAAACCGGACCAACTTAGATGGAGAGCAAACTGCTAATTTAAGTTAGGTAAATATCACTTTTAATAAACTCTAGTTCCATTGAACCAGCGTGTAACTCAGTTGGAGAGTGAAGACATACTATCAATTAACTAGGGACTAAAACATAGTAATTAACCATAATACATCTATCCAATGGGGAAGAAGACCTATGTCATCATATAAACCACTATAATATACAATGTGTTAATTCTTTGGTAAGATACACGACACCAATTTACAATTAATTGTCCTTTCAATCAATACACCTGAGAATTCAAGATACTATGTTTCTCTCTTTCGGGTGAAAACCTCAATATCTCCTCTCATGAATTAATTAAGTGTTACTAGTAGCTAAAGATAAACCTTCTATCAGTAGATAAAATATCACCACTAGTATACCCTTATTCATGAACAATTTTTACAATACATTAAGAAAATTTCAATGACTCAAATAAATAAACCATATTAATGAATCCTATTTATTAATCATAACTCTCAATTCATGTGTCAATATAATCTCACATATATAAACCTATCAAGTTTTACCATGATTTGAAATTAAGAAACCACTTTAACAACATTATTTATTAATCATAAAGTTGTACAATATCATATATAAGAAGATAACAGTACCCATATAATTAATCATTATATATAACAGGTGTGAACTGAATTGGCACACAACTAAGCAGAAACACAACTTAAATTGCTCACTTGCCATATTATAAAATATAAATATGACCCATGATAGTTCAATTCCTTTTTTAAACATATACATATGCATGTATACCTAATGATTTGAACACCAAACTACTCTCTGGCAGCCACGGCTCTAAAGGTTACTTGGTTAACAAAGCAGAATCCTCTCCTTATTGGCGGCTGTACTCAAATTGTTTCTCCCTTTTAAAAATCATTACACTGTCTTCCTTCTAGCCGCCGCCGCTAAATCACCAAGAGATAAGGACACAGATGATTCATCGTTGAAACCAACCTAAACGCCGTCACCATAAAAACGAGAGAACACAACTATTCTGTGGGTGTGTGTTTTTTTCTTAAACATGAATCATACGTATAGTCACACCTATATACATTTTTTTTCTTTTACACCTATATACATGACTCATCTAGGTTATCCATTTAGATGCAAGATGGTTCTTGATACAAATTGATGGAATACAGATATACACAGCGGAAGCAAATACCCATGATCGAACTTGCATGTAATATAGACAACACATAATTGAGATTAATATCAAACATAAAATCAGTACTTATCTCTTGAAGCGTGACCGCGTCCGCAAATCAAACCTTCAAGCATCCACGCGATCTTCCTTCAGTTCCACGGTCTGCAGTCCTCTGCTATGTAACCTAACTAGCCTTTGGACAGTGCTTGTGCGTGTGGGCAAGCATTACAGCTAAAGAAAGTGTTTTTATTTTTTCTTAGGGATGAAAAGTATTCTATTTATAATCACGCTTTAGGGTGTCAACCCTAGTCCAAAACATGTAGACTACTTTTCCTCCAAGAAACTTATTTTCCAAGTCCATTAATTAATTAGGCATAGCAGGGACCACAAATTTAACGAGGCTTTCAATTGTGACATTAATTTGAAATATGAGTGAATTAATCCTACCACAATAAATTACGGATTATTCCACTAAAAACCTGTAATTGCACTCCTCAGTTTAATTTCCAAATCTTTGGTTAAATCTGATTTAATTCTCCATGTTAATATTGCAATACCAATCAATTAAAGTAAATTACTGACAATTTAATTCATTGACTAATTAGATCCTTTATACTTTCGCTTAACTTATTTAATGTGACGGATACAAAATACACCTGCAGGGTTTTCGCATGAAAAATTATAAGCATCCATAAGGGGCATCATAAATCTCAAAGTCGAGACATAGATTTTATCAATTAATTATTATTTCACAAATGTATTTTGCCATTATCCAATTTACCAGGAATACATAGACCAGCAATTGAGTCGTACCTTTTAATAAATCAAAATTATGAACAAATCACATTGATCATAATAATCATATCAAGATTAAGAGTATAAGTACATTTAATGAGCTAGAGAGGTTGTTTTATATATTCAGTACAAAAACACTCATCTCTACTTGGTTCGTTCAATACACACAAAATGTACTAGCACAAGGAGTTGGAATAAGCTTATTCCCATAATCAAGATAAATCATATTTTAATCTCGTGCTACAATCATCCTAATGGCTTTGTCCAGTTTTCATTTTAAATTGTGAACATAAACTTTATACTTATAAAAACCGATGATTTAATTTTCCTTGTATAAGCTAAACTCTAACTAAATCATCTATTATATAAGCAACGGACACACATAATAGTACATGATCTATTTAACTCTTTATTAAAATTGAATAAATAATTATTCTATAATAAATATTATATCCAAACACATGATTAATAGTATATGTCCCAACAGTATAATGGTCATGAAACTTTAATTCGACTTAGTGACATTTCATTTTTAATTTTTTGCCTTTGACCTGTTCACCACTAAATATACCTTAAAACCCAAAAAAAAATTGTATCAAGTTAAGGGGGAGGATGTCAAAACCTTACCCATAAAAAAAAGTAGATAGACCTGCTCACAAAGAGCTACAAGACAGCAAAAAACAGAGATTAGACTAAAAAATAGTAACTGAAATTGGACGGAAATGAATTACTTATATGCTGTTGATGTTTGTATCAAATTACATATCAACTTATCATGCAGGTTAATTAAGTGATGAAAATTTATATATATATATATATATATATATATATATATATATATATATATATATATATATATATATATATGGCCCGTGTTAAGTCCGGGCTCAAAATTGGTATTAAGTATATAATTTTTTCCCGCTCTTTGTATGTTAAGTTTAAGTATATCCACAATATAAGTGTTGCAGAGATACAAATGCTAAAATAGATGTGAGGTCATATAAGATTAGATCAAAATGACCGCAACATTGAGGATAAAACGAGAGGAGATCACATGAGATTGTTTGATCATGTCTTGTCTAGACCTACACATGCACCCGTTCATATGTGTGAAAATATGGTGGTTGAAGGTGTATAATTGAACAAGGATGAGATAGACCTAAGATCATATGGAAGAAAGTTGTCTCGAAAGACAAAAAAAAAATCGTGGAATCAATGTAGACTTAACTAAAGATAGGTACAATGCATAAATAAGATATATACACACACAAATACATCGACAATTAAAAAGCCACTTACAGATGCTTTACATGTAATCATTTCGGATAATGTACGCTTGCATACTTTGTATTACTGTGAAGGCTGGCATAGAGTTTGGCAATGCTATTTTCCAAATATCATCTTTTCTACAAGCTCCTAAAAACTACTCCCTCTGGTCACATCTAAGTGATTTTTTATTAAAATTTTGTCCAGAACAATGATCTTTAAGAAATCAAATAGGTAACAATGATTAAACAAATTTCTAAGAAGTCTTAGGGAGAGATAAGTGATCTTCAAGTAAAATAACTCACTTAACTGATGTTGCTATTTTTGTTTTTAATTGGTGTGCCGAATCTTTAAAACAAAAATAAATATTTAATGAAGAGAAAAAATAAACATTTAATGAAAAAAGATTATATCTCAAAATATATATAAAAGAAAAGGTAAAATAATTTTTAAAAAAACACTTTTAATTAATATTTTTTAAGAGGTTTGTAAAAAAGAAACACCACTAACAATTTGAGTATATACAACACTCATTTTGTGGACCCAAAATCCATCGGAAAATATCCTCACAAGTCATAAGTACTGTCATTTTTAGAATAGCCACGTAATCAATGTCTTACTCTTTTTTTTAACCCGCATCTTCCGGCTATCAAAACAATATCAAGCTTAGATTTTTCTTTTACCTATTTGTTGCTATAATAGGCTGGTCCGTTGGTGAGAGAAAACATTCCATCAACAAGACAACAACCATCTATGTGGCAATCAAAAAATCATGCGCCTGCAAATTAGGAGTGAGGCATACAGTGAAAAGTTAATGGGTCCCATATTTTTATAATCTAAACAGGCGTTTGGTTATAAAAATAAAAAATAAAAATTATTTTTTTAGAAATTAGAGTTGGAGTTGTGTTTGGTCATAATTTTTGAAATTGTAGTTTTTAGTTGAAAGCCGTTGTTTTGGTTGTGAAAAAAGTGAAATTTTAAAAAAATATATATTATTTTTGAAATTCCAAAACACGAACTTTAAGTTGTATTTGAAATTCTTATGGCCAAATGATGACTCCGGAGAAAAGTGAAAAAAATTTCGAAAATAAATGAATAATTCTTGAGGCCAAACGGGTCCTAAGTTGCTCTGTATTCCTAGAGACATAAGAGGACTGTTGACTTTTAGCTAACTATTCAAAGACTTGGTTTATAACTCCAAAAATAGCAACTTTAGGAAATACCAAAAGTAACCCATGAGGACGACAAAAAGAGCAGATCCTCACTTATATTAATTAGCACTTCCTCCGTTTACTTTTACTTGTTCAGTATTTCAAAAATAAATTTTCACTTTTACTTGTCACTTTTAGCATATCAAAATAAGATAATTTATTTTTTCCTGTTTTACCCACAGTATTAATTACTATCTATATATATTGTGTTTATCAATATGTTGTAACATCTAGTATGGATAAACTTTTTGTGATACAATTATATAAATGAAGAAAATAGTCATGAAGTAGTTTGTTTGATTTTGCTCTTCGTGTTGACAAATATTCTAATTTACAAAACCAAAACACGGCGGCAATGTTGCTAATAAAGCCTTGATATTTTGCCGAACGTCTCAAACATAATCACGTCTATTATTTTTCCAAAATAAACATAGAAAGAAGCAACAAAAGGAAAGAAAGAGAGGAGTAGAAATTTGGAAAAAAAAAATGGCTGTGAAAACAAGTTCAAACCCAAGATTAAGCCATGCATATTCTTTCAAATATTTGAAAAAAAATCAATATTTGTCTATCAAAGTGGTTCCTCTTTTCAGCTTCAACTTAAAATAGTAAATTTGAAGTTTTGATAACAAGTTTAAGAATTTTTCAAGTTTTACAAGTTTCACTCAAAAAACATCTTAGGTATTTTTATCTAGCTAGGAAAACAACTTCAATTTTCTAATACCCTTTTTCAACTTCAAATATTACTCATTTCAAATCTCAACCAACTCATGCATGTCCATACACCTACCAAGTTTCCAACAGAAAACTTTAGCTTCTTTTCCCAAGTAAATTGATCACTAGATAGAATTTTTTAACTTCAGTTTCAAATACTCATTTAATTACTTGCTTGCTCAACTTTCATCCAAAATCATGGTCAAACGATAAGCCTCATAATATATCCACACGTGTTTCATGAATTCCATGAATTGATGATTACTATTTTAAAAGGTCTAGAGAGGCAACTGGCTTTTTTTTCTTCAGTGGATTGTGCCCCATATGTCCCTTAAAATCATAGTGGAACTAATCACACATTACCTGGTGGTCCTCAAAATATATAGAGAGAGAGAAAAAATGAAGAAGTGCTGGCCAGGGCCATCACAAAATTTGCAGGTTGTGATTCATCCGCTCTTCTGAGCCACAGAAGCACCTTATCATGGTGTTATCCTTTAATTGTTACATTGTCGTTGGACATCGACTGTGCCCTTAAGATGTTTTATGTTGCACTCAATACTCATTGATACGCTATTGCATAAGTCCCTTTCCTTCCTAGCTAACTTCCATATCATTCACGGTAGCCTTCTTTTAGCTGCTTTTTTTTCCACTTAAATCTTGTTCAAGAATCTAATGACATGTGGCGTTAATGATCATGGCTGGAACTAGGATTTGAGCTTTATGAATTTGAAATTTTATTAACTCATAAGCTCATAACATATTATTTGTACTTATTCAGTATCGCTTTAATTCAGATGTACATGATCTGTACTAATGAAGATATTGGGTTCAGTTGAACTCGCTTGTTAGACCGGCCACCTTGTTTCAGGAACCTACTATGTATCATCATATTCAGGATTTTTTGTGACAATAATGAGATTTTGATACTAATAAATAGTATTCAAATTATACATAATACGATGTGAAGATAATATATAGTTATTTCTGCCCTCGCATGGAGATATAATTATTAAGGTGGGATTTTTTAATAATTGGTTAAATCATATAGATGTTGACATAATATAATATAGATTGTAATGAACATTTTTCTCTGTATAATAAAAGATATCACCAGTAGTACGAATTATTGATTGAAGACTTTCATTAAACCTTAAATGTCCGTCATCGGTACTAATTATAAATATGGGAGAAATGAATATAGTAATAGTTTAATCAGAGTACTGAAACAACAGCTTTCTTCTTTTGCATACTACCACGCATGTGTGTATCAACGTTTCATTATCGAATCGCTAATAATGCCTTCCTAAAGAGGCAAAGATAAAGATCATGTCAAGATCAATCTTTCTCAAAATAGAATAAGTTTACATTAATTTAGTGATGTTGCAACAGCAAACTGAATGAAGTGCTAATTCTCAACTTATAATTATATTTTGGCACCCTTCCTGTCCCAAAACGCTTTGTTCTATGTTTACATTCATACTCACAAAGTGCAGTATATGAAGAGGAAGATAATAAAAACTGTTTATGTTTAGGCAAAGTTGCATGATTTTGTTTTACAAAAAATAGTTTTTTTTTTTTTTTGAGATAGTTAGGTAAAGTTAAATGACCTTTTACAAAAATATAATATAATATTTTAATGCAAACAAAATAAAAGCTGAGTGATCATTAGTAAAAAATTATCTCCAAGCATCACAGCATACTCTTTTAAGTCTTCAAATTGACCACGGGGAAAAACCAAAAAGAAGTCAATAGTGTTCGCAACCATGTGAATCCATTAACTGATAGACTCTTGTAAGTGAAGGTTGATTTAAATAAGATTAAATTATTTATTATGACCTATTTCAGAATTAATATTTCCACAGGTTAGAGCTTTAGGTTACAACTGAGAGTCTCACTCGTAAAATTGGAACAGAAATCATGTTTCTTTTTCCATTCATACGTCCAGAACTTCCCGTTCGAAAAGCCCAAGAGCAAAGACGACCCAACTTGGTGAAGCTCGTGATTTTAATTTTGGGAAAAGGACAGAATTGATCCCACCCGCTAGCCCAAGTTCCTCCAAACCCAAAATGTAGCCATTAAACAAATCTCATCCGTTAGGCAAAATTTAAATAAAGCAATTTTCAAATAAAAACCCCAACGCAAAAAACTCTGAGGAGGCGATGATTACCTTCGTCAATCACTCTTAAACATGGAAACCTCAACCTATATAACACCTAAACAACAACCTATATATACATTTTTACTACATATACACTTATTATACATTCTCTAAGTACATATACACTTATTACCCACTTGTTACACATTTTCTAACTGCATATACAATTATTATACGCTTATTATACATTCTCTGACTACATATACACTTATTACACACTTGTTACACATTTTCTAACTGACTACATATACACTTATTACACACTTGTTACACATTTTCTAACTGCATATACACTTATTATACATTTATTATACACTTGTTTAAACAAAAAGAAGGCGTAACTGCCTATAACAGGATACACTTATTATACATTTCTGACTACATATATATACACTTATTATATGCTTAGTATACACTAATTACAATACAAACTGTATCATTATTGTATAATATGTGTATAATAAATGTATAATTTATGATACAAACTGTATCAATTTTTAAACACTAATGATACTTATTCTATACACATAATCTAGGGATACATATTCTATACACATACTCTAGCAATACATCTTCTATCCACTTTTCCGGCGATTTTTCTCCTATAACCCGTACATGTGTATAAATAGTGTACAATAACTGTATCATTAGTATGTAAACATTGTGCATTAATTATACACTAATGATACACATATTATACACAAATTATACATATTCTAGGGATACATATATTTTATGAAGATTTGATCTTTTCAGCATTTTGAGAGAAGAAGTGTATTGAGGATAGCAATCAGAATCACCAAGTCTTGCTGCACTTGGATATGCCGGTGTTTCAATTTTCAAATTTGCCATTTTGCCCTACTTTTTCGGTTTTCACTCTGCCATTTCCTTTTTTTCTTCAAGCCTACCTGTGTCGAAGAGAAAGAGATGAAGATGGAGGAGGAGCAACGATGGGGCTTTTGTGTTGCTGGCTAAAAGTGTCTTTATTTTGGGATTAATGATCATTTCGGGTCATTAGTTTCAGATTGGGTCATTTTAGAGTTTTTTTTGGCACAACATACCATGTCTTTTTCCCTTTAATTTTTTCAACCTTTTGTTCCTCTTTTACATTTTACTAATATACATATTCTTATTCTACAATTCTATCTTCCATTAAGCAACATACAAATTTTCACATAATTTATACAAATATCGTTTATAAGAAAAATAAGTAATGACCAAATATTATTTTGCAATATATATTGAATTTAAGTTGGGAAATTAAATCTACTTATCCAACAAACCAAATAATCGTCTGTGTTAGCGTATAAAAGTAAAAGGGAAATTGTCACACCCAGTATACAAAACCCAACAACTATTGAAATATTTTTTTTTTTGCAAAAATTAGGCTTAGCCCTACGTGTTTTACTACCAACCAACCTGATTCCTTTGATTTTTAATTATCCCATCACCTCAAAATTCACCGAATTTTTTCACTACTACCACAAAAATCCTCTCAATTGGTCAGTAGCATAACCAAAACATCAATATCGAGACCACAATCAAACTAGGATCCGTACTCCTTCCGTTCCAATTTATGTAAAGATATTTGATTGTGCACATAATTTAAGATGAAAGAAAAAGTTTAGAAAAGTGTGATCTAAAATAAGCATAGATACCTGTGTGTAGGGGTTTACAAAGCAAACCGACAAATCGCACCAAACCGATAAACCGAGAAAAAAACCCGACTAATGGTTTGGTTTGGCGTTGAAAAAAAAAAACCCGATCATAATTGATTTAGTTTGGTTTTAGCAAAAAAAGCTAAACCAACCCCAACATTACGTGTATTCTATTTTTAAAATATTTTATATATAAAAATATTTATTTGTAATGTAATTTGTAAATATTTCCTAAATTTTTTCATAGTTTTTTGTCTTTTATCATATTATTTTAAGTTTGAACTTAGAATTTTGAATGTCAATAAGTTTTATATCCCATGGATGTTAATAACTCAAATAAAGTCCAAATCAAAACCAACTCAACCCTAATGCTAACAAAAAAAATTCAATTCTAACAGTAGGAATGACAGTAATGTTGGATATCTATTCTTTAGTTTTGCATAATTGGTTTAGAGCGTAAAAATACATAGCTTAATTTTTTTCTTTTTCATGTAATTAATATTTATTAGCCGTACTTATTTTAGCATTACTTAGTATTTAGATTAAATTATTTTCTTTATGGCTTATTAATTAGCAATACTTATTTTAACCAATTTTATTATCTTTTTTGTTTAATATTTTAATACAATGTCATCACCCATCTCACATTTTGTGTTATTTTCTCGAGAAACACCTTAGTTATATAGTTGTATCTTACTAGGACTAAAGATATATTTGAAGTGTAAAAGTCATATGTTTTGTATGAAGACTTTTTCGGAAAAAAAACCCAAAAAACCAAATAACCCGAGAAAACCCGAAGTTGAAAAATGCGAATTTTATTGGTTTGGTTTATAAATTTAAAAACCCGACTCATTTGGTTTGGTTTGATAGTTGAAAATTCCGAACGAACCTGATTCATGTACACCCCTACCTGTGTGGCTATAAATCATCCCATTAAGGGTAAAATGAGAAGTTTAAAGCGAAACTATTACTAAATATAAAAAGGTGTCATTCTTTTTTGGACTGACTAAAAAGGAAAGAATGTCACATAAATTGAAACAGAGGGAGTAGTAATTTTTTGAGTAGGTGTGGCTGAGATTCATTGAAAACACCTAGACGAAACTATTTACAAATATTGAGAAATATTAGAGGTGATTTGGATTGGTTTGGAGTCAAATTTCACATTTGAAATCGATCTGGACATCACCTCGACATGTATATCACCTAAGTATATGATTATATATCAGACACATATTTTCATGAATATACACAAGTATACATGAGATCCACAGATATACAGGGAAGATGTACACTGAATATAACAGGATATATACATGAAGATATACACAGATATAAAATTACAATAACTACCAAAATCAAACCAAAACCACTTCAAATCTTCCCCATGTGAGTTTAAATTACAAATTTAGCTTCTGAAAGATGCTCTAAGTTATTGCACCAACATCCGTTTGATTTAATAACACTTTTTGAAATTAAAAATTCAAACAATTAACCTCTAAACTTCAATCTGATGCTGTTTCCTCCTTTGTTACTTCGCTGGTGTTGCGTTCTTGCGATTTTTTTTCTTTTCGTTGGTATGCACTGTTTTGTAGCTAGTAAAGGGTCGGTTTAGGAAGTTGACAGGTTAAAAAAAAAGGTTAACGTTTATTTTTTTTCTCTTGAAAACTGGCTTTCAAATTTGTAAAACTCATTTTCAAATTCTAACCAAAAAATTATCCTAATATATAACCAAACAATGTTTTTGAAATAATTTTAATATATATATAATGGGTCCCGATTTACGAGTAGCGAAATTAGTGCTAATGGTGACTGATTGGTACCTGCTAATTTACCGTATGTTAAAAAATAAACATGGCAATGTGTTTTCTTCTACTACGAAATATTTACACAATAATCAGATCCAACATACATGTAATATATAACACGAGACTAATAGTATTGATGGAGAAATCTACCTAAAGATAACAGTAAGAGCGATGTGTTATTTCAGAATTTTTCTGTAAAAAGAGCTTTCAAGGAAATATATAGTTATGTCAGTCAAAGTGTAATTTCATAGCCTCGAATTTGAAGTTTGGATGGCCAAAATCAAAATTCCTGACCTTTGAATCTGAAGTCAGGCTCTGCCAAAGTCTAATATGAATTTGAACTACATCAAACTTTTAACTTGAGGTTTGAAGTTCGGTTTGGGCAGAGCCTAACTTCAAACTCACAATTAAAACTTCAGAAGCAATTATCTAAAGTTAATTTTTAGGCGGTTAAATTTGAAAAAGTATAAACTTAAACTATTCTTTAAATAGAGAACATAAAAAACGACTATTTGTGCACTTCACCTGTATCTTAGTTGAAGACCCACGTTATCATAACCTTATTGGGAGATTTGCACAAGTAGAATGATTTGAGGCAATTGTTTATATGGCCCTTTTTCCAAAGAAAGTTTTGTTAGAATAGCCTTGGTGCTACACAATTGGAAGAAGAGTCCACTTGTTCATAAGTTTTGTCGCGCAGAATAAAATTTGATGCTTTTATTATTCTACTTATCTTGTAATAAAATTGTTTACAAATTTTTCAGATAGACAAATCTTCCCTTGTAGGCAAGCTTTGCCAAGTAGGAATAACTTGATACATTTCTTTCTACCTATTTTGTTAAATTGTTTACAAGTTTTATCGGATAGAAAAATTTTACCTTGTTAATAAGTTTTGTTGGACAAGACAGAATGTGATACTATCTTCATTCTTCTTATTTTATTAAATTATTCACCTATTTTATCGGGTTATCAAATCTTGTTTTGTCGAATAGGTAAAACTTGACACTATCTTTATCCTAGTATATTGTAAACAAGTTTTGTCGAATGTGTAGATCTTGCACGTGTTAGTTTGATTGATCACAAATTTTATCGAATGACCAAAACTCAGTCTTCATTTTACCTATCTTATTAGTACATTATTCAATTGTTCACAAGTTTTGCAAGCAAAATACTTTTATCTATCCTTGAATTAAGAATCTTGTCTTTTCAATATGACACAATTTGTCCTCCATAAAGCAGGCCGCTTTTATTTGTCTTTTCAATTTTGACCTCTGCCTTTGTTACTATGTTTTAGAACGTAAAACAATGAGGATTCAAATTAATTATCTATATTTGATCCTGTAAGTTGAGCTTTCCTTTGCTGGGCAATTTTATTTGCATGAGGGTGTTCAAAATTCAACAAATTACCATATTGAAAAATTATATAAGAGTCTACGGATGATATAGATATACACATGATGAGGAGGAAGATGAGGAAGGAGAAGAAGAGCGTGCAGATAGAAACATCATCAAACACGGATCTAATATTTGCAAAAAAAATCTAAAAAGGAAAACATATAAATAGTGGTGTAAAAATAGAGACATGCAGTGTCATTTCCTTGTCTTATTTTGGTCTTTAGAGCCCAAAGGAAAATGTTAAGAGAAAATAACATGTTTTGTCAGGGTTTTAAATTTTGACACATAATTAGCATAACTTTTAAAACTCTTCAAAAATAGCACATCTTATTACTTTATTGGCATATTTACAAACGGTAATTTATTCCACTAAACTAGGGATTCACATTAAAATTTATCCCACTAAATGAGGGATTACATTTATTCTTTTACCCATTATCTTTATTTTGTTCTCATTTCTCTTTCCCCTAAGTGAGACGCCTCATTATTTTTATTTCTCCCTCTTCTTCAATTGATACACCATTTTGCTATTCTTATCAGGTTCTTGTAGTTCAAGGCTCTGCTATTACTCTATCATGGATTGATCATAGTTTACTTGCGAGATGGAAAATGTCTTTTTCCCTTCCTTTCCTTTTACTTGAGGGAAGATTAATTAAATTAAGTTGTTTCAGTTAGTTTTGCTTCAAAGAGTTGATCTTCTCTGTCTAATGAATGGGAGTTCGCTTTAAAATCGTCTGTCCTGCATCCACCCTCGAGTATATGCTTCAACAATAATCACAAAAGGATAGATTAGAAACCTCTCCTACAATACCTGCCTTGAGGATACATTTATGTGGTACTAATAAAGTCTTGGAAAGATGTTACGTTTCAACGTGACAAAGTCAAATTATTCATATATTTTTGTACCAATTTATGGGAATGTATTCATGGTATAAATTTGTTATATCGAAAGTATTTTTAATTTTTTTTATCACATATAAATTTATATATGTAATATATGCATGGTATAAAACTTAATATCTAAAATATACCATGTATTTTTATGGTATAAATTTTTTATATCTAAGATATATAACGCATTATATGGTATAAATTTTGTACTTTTTATGATTTGTTTATTAAATACTATAAATATTTATTCATATTATATGTATGATATAATTTTCTTAGCATACCACGTATAATTAGGAAAGTCGGTTTACTAAATGGAGAGGAAGTGGGAACTAATTGCCGTGAGAGGAGGTCTCTTTTGAGAAAAAAATCGGAAGATAAGTTGCTTTGTTAGTGCCCGTATACTTCTAATGGAGGGTAATTTCATATGGTATCTAACTCTAACTGCTACGGAATGTTAACTAAATAATTCTGCTAACATTTTTTAAATATTTTTGTATAGTCACGTTTTTTCCCAAATGTTAAAACAACAACTGTTACTAGCCCACAAGCTCCGATTCAATCATGACGTAGAAATAGTATTTTACTGGTCACTCATCGGTTATCATTTTAAAAAGTAGTCACTATCACAGAATTTCAAATTTCACAGATAAAATATCATAACAATGTTATGAAGTTTTACCTATAAAATCTAAAACTCCATAACTGTAATTATTTTTTAATTAATTCAGCCTGAATTGGTGGGCAACAATGTGAAGGGATCATAGTCAGGGACACACTAATAAGTCTTCTGGGGTCTACTAAAATGGCATCTAAACTTTGGTGGTTGTCACGTTACGTTATAGAAGATCTTCAAGTGACTGATATCATTCCAATTTCAAACCTTTTTTTTGTCAGCAACATTGAAAAATATACAAAATATATATACCCATGTCCTTGAATATTACGAGACGGCCACTTCATTGCACGGAACAAGATCAGAGACATCTCGGACATAAATCCAAAAGTTTAATACATCTCCCATAGTTTTGAGATTACTAAATTATTTTGTACAGATACGAGAAGGTAATTGAAGTCAGATTAATTAATATGTGACAACATGCGCGATGATGAGTGAAGTCAGACTTAAATATGTGACAAAATAGGAGATGATAATTGAAATCAGACTTAAATATGTAACAAAGTATGGTCACACTGAGATTAAGAATAACCAAACTTAACTAACTTAGGTTAATTATAAGTTATTCCTTCCGTTCACTTTTACTTGTCCGCAATGAATTTTGTACTTCCTTAAAATATATATATATATATTACTATAGTACGCATGCCTATTAGCATTTTAAAAAATCTTGTGAATGATTTTGGAAATTAGTAATTAATGTTAAGAGTAAAATAAGAAAAAAATATTGCCTTCCTCTTAATATGCTATAATGAAAATTAAAAAATTATTTTTAATAGAGTGGACAAATAAAAGTTAAAATACGAGTACTTAATTTTATCCTCTTTTAATTTGCTATAAATTATATTCCCAATGCTATTTGCTTTATTGGTAGAACTCAAGTTCACATACAAACGCGTAAGATGTTAAGCATTTGGTTTCCATCAAATATGCGATACATGTTTCTTCATTGAAAATGTTCCCTTTATGCTGAACGAGTCATTCCCTTTTGGCCATAAATGATACTCCCCCGGATAACGGTCCACTTTACTTGTCGTCCTTATTAAAATAAAATGGTTCAAAATAGTTGTTATTATTTTAAAAAAATCAAGATATAAATGACTACATTCTTCCCATGTTGCCCTTAGATTATTCTTAGAATAATTAATATTTATTAATTAGCTTATTCTTAGAATAATTAATATTGATTAATTAGCATAGAAAACCTAAGTGAAGAGAGATTAAAGAGAGAATATTTATTGAAAAGAGATTAACATTCTAAGTGATTAAAGAGCAACTCTCATAAATAAGAATATAATAGTCAAACACATAACTTCTAAAGGGACGTGTATACAAAAAAGGTGATAAGTAAAGTGTACCGGACGGAATATTTAATATTTGGGATACGACTTGTAAAATAGTAAAAAGTTTTTTTAGGAGTATTTTAAGTGAAACAATAATTTTCGCTCATAAATTTTAATTTTTTTATTTTCAATTTAAATCTATGTGCAAATACAATTTCAAACTTTAATTTGAAATACTTTTTCACCTACACGTGAAAGGAGGGTACGTTCTAGTCTAGGTGTATATGGCCAAACTTTTTTGTAAGGACCCGTTTGGCCATAAGAATTATTCATTTTTTTTCACTTTTTCAAAAATTAGTGTTTGGCCATGAAAATTTCAAATACAACTTGAAGTTATATTTGGAATTTTTAAAACAAGAAAAACATGTTTTTTAAGTTTTTCACTTTTTTCACAACTAAAACAAGTGCATTTCAACAAAAAAAAAAAAAAGATTTGCAAAAATTATGGCCAAACACAACTCCAACTCCAACTCCAACGTCCTTCGGGATGGCTCAGTTGGTTTGGAGGGTGGTTATCCACACGGATGACCCGGGATCGATCCCCCCTCAATGCCTTCTGAGTCGAGACTGTCGCATAGGGCTTGCCTAGTGCGGTTTACATCCCCAGTGTGGTTTGCAGGCTATTACACAGCGGGGGGGTTTACCCAGTGCGCACAAAGTGCTCACCACAGAGTGCTCACCCGAAGGGCAGAGGCTATGGCAGAGGTTGTAACGGCTGCGGGTTATCATGGGGTTTCAAAAAAAAAAAAAAAAAAAACTCCAACTGCAAAATTCCAAAAAAAAAAGAATCATTTTTGGTTTGTATGGCTAAACTTTTTTTGTAAGAATTGGAGAAATATATGTGAAATGAAAGAAAATAATTGGAATGGTTGACAGCTATATTTTACCAATAAAATATGATAGATTACATCTTACTAACCTGCCTTCACATCTTTACCAACTTGCTTTTCTATCCAAAAAAAGTTCTATCCAAGGGAAAAGCAATTTCTAAAAAGCATCTCCATCTTAAATCTAACTCCTTTTTACCACAAAGCAAGATGCAAATTGTAATAATCATGTAGTCGAGTAGACACTAAACCTTTTTAATATATCAAGCCGGAGCGCATATACGTGGAGCTAAAAGGATTCATTTGAACTCTTTTGATAAAAAATTATACTGTATATATAAAATTAAAATTTTATTTTGTGTGTATCTATTAATGAAGGCGTGGGATATCCAATTTGATCCACCATGAGAGGAGGAATTGAGCGGATCCTACTGTTTGTGTGGATCTTGATGTGTCTTATGTTTTCACAAAGTTCATTTCTCCAATTTATGACTAATGAAAAGAGGAGCTGGCATGTGGCTCCTCATTTCCAATTTAGGGATTTTGGATCTGTGAACCCTCTTTGTGGTGGCAATAAAACACTTCAATTCAGTCAAAAAAAAAAAAAAAAAAAAAAAAAAAAAAAAAACCTAACATCAAACAAAAGCTTAGTTCGATGGTAAAGGGGAACTCTCTTAGCAACAACCCTACCTTCGCCACCAATCACAAGACGAATCTGTCTTATTGTTTTCTTTTTATAAGAAATGAATCAATGATTTCTTGGCACAATTACAACAAAAAATGACTTCACTTATAAATGGAAGTCAATTTTCTTATAATTATCTTAATTTGCAATTTCATAGTTCTTAATTCAATTAAAGTTAGATATTATTAATAATCTTTAGTACTTAAAAGTTTCATTAATATTGTCATATATATCATCATCATCATCAATCAGAACCGAAAATATTTTGCTATCTTAGTATATGTAGATTTTCCATCAAAATTGAAAAGTATTTGTCAACTACATTACCAATTCGCCAATAGAAAACCTCTCTTTTTTCACTCTTAGCGCAACATAAAATATAATCATGATAATTACAAGGCATACACCCAAAATAATCAAAGGGAAAAAGACAAATTAACAATAGGTTTCAAAATTCTAAGAAGATCATATTGTCAATTCGTTGGATTCTTGATTTGTCTTAGAAAAAACAAAACACTTCTATGTTCTGTTGCAATGTTTCACGTGTGACATTAATATAACAGGCTCGCCTAAGAAAATTCCTCTTGAATATGGTTGAAATCACAATATTCTTCGACTGGGTTGATTTGGTTTCAGTTCTATACATCCATTTATTTTATCTCAGCCTGGGCAGGGCATGAGTGCATCAAACTCATCCCAAAGTTCTTTCAGCCTAGAGAAGTAATCACTCACCGACAATACTCCTTGATCCATTCTAACAATTTCTCTGTGTAAATGAAGGATTCTAGACCCATTCACTTTATCGAACCTCTCCTTAAGATCTAACCATACTCTGTGAGCATTTGAGGCATATATTATGCTACTTAACAACTCCATTCCTAACAACACTCATAATCCACGATAATACCACTGCATTTACCTTCTCTCATTGTTCATGCAACGACTCATTAAACTTATCTTTCGTGTATCTCACATCAACAAACCCTAACTTGCTTTTACCTTTCAAACCTAGAATCATAGAACGACTCCACAAGGCATAGTTCTCAGATCCAATCAATTGAAGAGAAATTAGAGAGCTACCTGAAGTATCGTTTGGTTACAAGTAAAGTGAATGATTATGTCCAATCTCCATCGTTTGACTTTCCAAACTAGTATTAGCAGTGTTTCCATTGTTAGCATTCGATTCACCTTCAACCGCCATTAGAGAGGCTCAACAAACTTCAACAACTTTCGATTACACTTGTTTCAACAATTATTTTCCACAATCGAACTCTCGATAGATTCAACAATCTTCAGCAACTTTCAATTAAACTTGTTTCAACAATTATTTCATACAATCAAACTTTCGATTCGTTTGCATCTGCGAATTCATCTATCACCGACTCAATTGAATCGAAGTTTCTTCTGCTTCGACTATTACCAAATTATCAGTGTGAATTCGATTAGATAGGCTCTGATACCATGATAACAATCTAACAAGCTCAAATGTAAGAGAAGCTAAGCTACAATGAAGAGAGATCGAGGGGAGAGAGAGAGAGAGAGAGAGCAGTTATGGAGGAAAAATATCTACTTCATTTGAAATGAAAAAATGAAACTCTCTTACAGATAATACACATGGACACTATATTTATACACTTCCATTCCACTAGTGACAGCTGTAATGAGCTGTCGCTCTAACTGCCTCATAATTAACTTCTTAACCAGCTTAACTAACTCCTAATTAGTTGACCAGTTGACCAGCCACATCAGCTTGACCTTCTAACTCAACATTGTCGATTAATCATATTAATGTTTCGTTACTTGTTATTATTAAATAAAACAATATCGATATTCAAGTTATAAAATGATCCGAACCTAATTGGTCAAAATTATGCAAAACTACTTCCCCTATACTTAGTTGATGCGAAATAATTTGAGTGGACATAGAGGGTGCATTGGTACAAAGGGAAATATATATTTTTTTTTTCTGGAAGATACTTTTTTAGTAAGCACAAATAGATTATCTCAAAAGTATTTATAGGTAATCTAGATTTCGCTCTGATGGGGGGTGGAGAGTCGAGGGTAGGTGGTCAAGGGGTGACGGGGGTGGGGGCTAATTGGTGGAAGGCGTTAGGAGGTCGAGACAATCAACTTGGAATGCTGGAAATTGTTTCTCCTATTCGACCTAGGGAAATCATTTTTCTAATTTAAGAAACTTGTTTTCCTAAAATAAAATATTTTCAAAATATTTTGACCAACCAAATATGAAAAAATTGGAAAACATTCTATAGGAAATATTTTCCTCCATACCAAACACACCCAGACTTTCAAATTTCGATCGAATGATATTACCTATATCATCTGACATAGGAAGACAACAACATTAAATTAATATCGTAACTTTATAGAGAAAAATATCACTTCAAAATCCAGCTTTGGTTAGAATTGGAACCTTTATAATTCATAAAACTCCTATTTTGTTAAGGAAACGATGTCATACACATTGTAGTGTCTTAAATGAAAATATTATAGATGAGGAGAGAAGAATTGATAGGAGTAACAAAAGACTAGAAATTAACCAACAATAAAAGAACAACATTCTCACCAAAAAGGGAAAAAGTAAAATCAATGTCAAGATGCCATTGCTGGTCTAGTACTTAAAATGTCTATGCTACTTTGCCCAATGAATTTACAAATTTCAGTGCACCAAAAAACGAAATTACAAAGAAAGATAAAGTCATTTGCACCTTTTTTACATAATCTCAAGAAAGAACAAACAAAGCAATACAGAAATAGTGTTTCCTACTAGGTGCCTGCACTTGTTTTTTAAGACACTTGTTTTACGAATCCGGAGCCTAAAGGACATATTTTTGCACCTAAAAAATCAAAGGGGTTGGTATTTTCACAATAAACCAAAAGGGGTTTATCGTGGACTGTCTCACGTTTTGCAGCTCCTTTTAACGGAGCATTGTAACGTCTGTCTTCAACAAAATTAAAAAAAAAAAAAATACTAAGGTAAATCGTGGACCAGCCCACATTTTGCGAAAAAATGATTTGGGGAAAACGTGGACCAGTCCACGATTTGCCTCAATTTGTTTTTGGCTAAAACGTGGCGTTGTCCATGTCTCCAAACTTCTTGTACCCCTATTTGCATGTAGATGCATTTCTGCATTAATGAAAATATCGTTAAGGTTGTTTAAATTGCCTGCTTTTTATTTTTATTTTGATTCTATTGTATTTTTCTATTATAGTGACGAATTGGCAAGAAAAAAAGGACCGTGAAAATTAAACTAACGTCTACAGTCAAAGCTCTCTATAATTGTCATTCGTCATAACAACATTTCACCACTATAACGACTTGATTTTCTCCGCAACTGATTTTTTATGTTATATTTTACTTCTCTATAATAGCATTTTGCCTATAACTGCAATGGAATTCATTATAGCAGTACACTCTTTGTAAAATTACCTCTCTATAATAGCCACACTCAAATATTGTGTAATAATATTTTGTAAGAAATATATTATCTATAAAATAAAATATTAAAATATTTATGATTATCATCATTAATGTCATGTACATAGTAAATTTCAAGTACGAATATCTAATTTTTTTTAATTATACTATTATGTTCTTAAACAGCCTTCAAGGGGAAGTTATTTTCCCTTTTGCTGAAAGTTTGATAAAAAATCTTCGTCAGTTCAAACGTTATATTATTACTAAGAGACTGGAATTTATGAAACAATCTACAATTTTAGAGCTCTTACATCAAATTTGAAAATTTAAATTTTCAATTAATTTTTAATGCATATGTTCCTTAGATTTTAATTCTTTATCGGTATGGTATAACTAGTTATGGATTTCTTAGTAATTTATCAGTATTTTCAAATTTTAATTAATGAAATATGAAAATCAATTGGAATTTTAAAATTAACAAGTATTTTTTGTTTCATTTATCCTGGCCAAATCAAGGATTTGGGGCTTCTTGCTACGCTACAACACTATAGAAATCTATTTTGATTACTAATATATATGAATAGAAAGATAGATCCATCCATCTATCCTATCCGGTTTCGATTTTGATATCTAAAAAAATACTAGCATAAAAAGTTAAAAAAAAATTGCGTAGTTTTGTTTATAACAACTAAATGAAATCTAACATCAAATGCCAGTATACATACAACACCTTACTATAGCAGTCATGAAGTTTTCGGACAAACGCTACCATTATAGAGAGGTTTGATTGTATTATGAACCCACAGGTGAGAAACTTGAGGAGGTAATTATTGTATTTATGATGAAATCTTGTCTAAAACTTAGAAAAGTTCATTTCATATTAAAAGTGCGTATAACATAACATGTTAATACAGCTTGACCTTCTAACTTTTTTTCCATCGGGATCTTGTAAAATTCATAAAGTTGATGCTTTCATTTAGCTCTTGTTTCCTCAAGTTGGAGAGAACAAAAAACGCTCAGTGGACAAAAGAAAAAAGAGAACAAGACAATAAAATAAACGGAATATAATGGACAGCAACACGTTTTAGCCAAAAAAAATTGAGGCAAATCGTTTTTCGCAAAACGTGGGCTATTCCACGATTTTCAAAAAAAAAAAACATCTTTGCAAAACGTGGACTGGTCCATGATTTAGTAATTTTTTTTTTTGTTGAAGACAGACGTTAAAATGCTCCGTTAAAAGGAGCTACAAAACGTGGGGCAGTCCACGATAAACCCCTATTGGTTTATCTTGGAAATGCCAACCCCCTTTGGTCTTTTGGGTGCAAAAATATGCCCCTTAGGCTCCGGTAGGGGTGTACATGGACCGGGTTGGTTCGGATTTTTTAAACACCAAACCAAACCAATTGCGTCGGCTTTTTAAATTTATACACCAAACCAAACCAATAAAATTCGGGTTTTTCAACCTCGGGTTTTCTCGGGTTATTCGGTTTTCTCGGATTTTTCAGGGTTTTTTTTTCGGAATAGTCTTGATACAATACATATAACTTTTACTTCAAATATTTCTGTCCTATTAAGATACAACTATATAATTAAGGTGTTTCTTAAGAAAATAACACAAAATGTGAGAAGAGTGATAACATTGTATTAAAATATTCAACAAAAACTAATAAAATCGGTTAAAATAAATATTGCTAATTAACAAGCCATAAAGAAAATGACCATAATCTAAAAATACTAAGTCATGCTAAAATAAGCACGGCTAATAAGTACTAGTTACATGAAAAAGAAAAAAAAAACTTAAGTTATGTATTTTCACTCTCTAAACTAATTATGCAAAACTAAAGAATAGATATCCAACATTATTGTCATTCCTAGTGGTAAATTGAATTTCTTTTGTTAGTGTTAGTGTTGAACTGGTTTTGGTTTGAACTTTATTTGAGTTACAAATATCCATAGGATTTAAAACTTATTGACATTCAAAATTCTAAGTTCAAGCTTGAATAATATGATAATAGATAAAAAAACTATGAAAAAATAAAAGAAATATCTATAAATTCCATTACAAATAAATATTTTTATGTATAAAATATTTTAAAAATTGAATACATGTAATGTCGGGTTGGTTTGGTTCGGTTTGACTTTTTTTAGTTAAAACCAAACCAATTATGATCGGGTTTTTTTTCTCAACACCAAACCAAGTCAAACCAAACCACTAGTCGGGTTTTTTTCTCGGTTTGACTCGGTTTATTGGTTTGGTGCGGTTTATCGGTTTACTTTGTACACCCCTAGGCTCCGGACTCCTTGTTTTACTACAGCGTTTTCAATTTTCCCTTTTTCACATAACTGGAATAGGGAATTATGATTCTTTAGACTCTGAAGTGTGAATCATAAATTTTCTTACTCCTTAAAGTTATTGATAAAGATGCCTTAATCATGATAAAAAGAATTCTTATTTACAATTAATATTTGAGACATATTGTAATAATGGGTTCGAATTATAACCTTCTTGATAAAATGATTGTTTCAGGACTGTTTTTCGTAATTTCCTTCGTCACCTTAATTATTTGATGAGCTAGCCATGAACGAAAAAATATTTATGCGTCCTTTGATTTGTGGACAAAGTTATGCAGAATGTGATGCATAATTAGAAATACATAAATTAGTAATTACTGTACCATATAGTTGTCACAAAGACTCTATCTATCATTATGAAAGTTGTTGTGAAGAGAACCTTGTGCTAGTTGATAACGTCTAAATACACTCCTCAAAGAGAAAGTGTACACGGTCGTATGCAATATATTTATCCAACTATGAGTCAGGGTCGATCCCACAGGGAACAATATGCTAGGCGATTAAGAAAGTAAGGAACTTTCACCAACTACGCTAAAGCCAAACGATAGATAATATTTTGATTTTTGTTTGAGAAAATTATAACTAATGCAAAAATGTAAACTAACCTAGAAAGCGAGTAAAATGATCAATGGCCACAAGCATGGATAATAGGAGATTACACTCAAATAACGATCCAACGTATTTTACAACTAAGAGTGGGTTTGTGTTGATAGATAATGATATCTAAAATCTCATTGAAAGTCTTCCAACCAAATCAATGAATTTCACTCTAAGCTTTTCCAAGCCTTAGAGTGTGATATTAGGCACAATCAATTTAATCTCAAGTAACTATCCTCTTCCGAGCTCAAGTTATTAGATGAGTTTAATGACCCAAATTCTTGTTAATTAATCTTTCCCAACCTAGATTTCCTCTTCCGAGCTCAATCTAAGTAAATGGGTGAGTCCTAGGGTTAGCTAATCCCTTTGGAAACATTCAAGAACGAGATTAATTAAACCAACAAAGACCCACTTCAATAGCAATAAGAATCATTCAATACATAAGCAAAACAAGAGTTTTAATCCAAACTTTAATCCTAGAATACTTCCGTAAACAAGGTTCAAGTATAGAAATGAAAACTACACACTTAGATATACAATACAAAGCAAGGGATTGAAGAAATGAATTAAAGGTTTAAGAAATACTCAACCAAATCTTCAAATCTTTAACCCCAAAGTGTGGTGTAAAACTAGTCTCCAAACTTGATGAAAAACTGCCAAAGATAATCTATTACAAACCCTAAAAGAGTATTTATATTATTCCAAAAACGGGAACAAAATCTGGACCATAATACCCTCTTGCACAACATGCTATTCGCATGTTGTGCCAAAACCGTAGCATGTGGTGACATTTTCTCTGTCACCACATGCTGCACCACATGCTGCTCGCATGTGCAACATGCTGCGCCATATGCTGCACTCTGCGAGTAGCATATGGTGCCATTTTCACTGGCAGCAAATGCTGCAGCAGATGCTGCTAGCATGTTCAACATGCTGCACCACATGCTATTAGCATGTGGTGCCAGAAACATGAATTTGTTCTATTTTTGCTCTATTTTGGTCCGTTTTGTTCCGTTATGCTCTCCGGGCATCTTTTCCTACAAAACAATATAAAAACACAAAAAATAACAACAAAAGTGCTTAAAGAGTCACAAAAACTTAAGGAATTAGCATCGAATATCGCGTAATTTCACGACTCATCACTAGTGAAGATTGCTACCAATAGTTAGGAAATCACAAATACAAAAAACATTATTGTATTTGCAACATTTTAGATGGGTGTAAGAATCTATGTCTATCCCCAACTTCCTTCCAATTAAATCACATCTCTACGGGGAGTCGTCACAAGGAGAAATAGACATACAGTGGTTCGATAAGCCAATGAGCGGAAGTTGGCCATAAACTTCATCTCTCTAGATCAGTGGGTATTTTGTCAAAGCTGAATTACGCGTGCATTTTTGCTAAAACAAAATGAAATTGCTAATTACATTAATATAAAATATAAAATGTATACATAAAAGTATATAATTTATTCTTAATTTTAAAGTAAATAAAAAATAAAAAGATGAACCAAAGTTATTTTGGTCTTTTGGCATTTCATCCCCAAACTAATCTATATATATATATATATATATATATATATATATATATATATATATATATATATATAATATTAAAGCTGGGAATGAACAATCCCGTGTGGCATCTCTCTATGACCACCAAATGCATTTATCTTTTATCTCCTTTTTTTGACATTTTCCCCAACATTTTTGTAATTAACTATATTTAAAAGCCCATATAAAAACAATAAAGAATAAACAATTGTAGTAGTAATCAATTAAATAAATGAAGAGGCATAGCACGACGTTAACACCATTAATCACTTCCTTAAAACTTTCTCTATTCCTCCTTAAAGATATTACTATATTACAATTACACCATTACTCTATTAATACATATGACTCAATTAAGTTACAAATTTATTGATTACTATAACTACTAAAGCATATCTTCTCCGCGCTGCAAGAATTTTTTTTGGTTCTTCTTCCTTGATTATTTCATCCCCTTATGTTTGAAACTCTACAAAGAAAACTTATTTCTTTCTTTTTCCCATGTTTTTCGTTTTTTTCTCCATTATTGATGTTTTTCCGTTGTTAGTACTTTATGCTTATATATATATATATATATATATATATATATATATATATATATATATATATATATATGTATTTTGGTTGTTTAGGGAGGGAAAGATAGGAGTATTGGGCATTATTTGTAGAAAGAGCTAATGGTAATGCCGAGCACAACATTTACGAAGAGGTAGCTGATACCGACGACATGATCAACGAAGAGAACATCAACGGAAACAACATACGAGATCCTCTTGATCACACATTAAATAGAGTTAATGCAGTAACGGCGAAACGGTTTCTGACAGTAAAAATCAAGGAATTAAATGATAATCATTAACTCAACAATTAATGATGGCCGTTAGATACACACAACGGGAAAGGCACCAGATAGGACCAAATACCTATAAATAGTACTTACACTTGTATACCAAGGGCATCGAATACTTATTATTGATTACTTTATGCTTATTATTATTATTATTATTATTATTATGATGATTCTCTTATGATCAAGTTCTTGTTCATTCTAGGCAAAGGAGAAATTAATTATTGCTATTCATCACAATTGGCATAAGTTTGCTCTTTCTCTTTATTTATTTATTTATTCTTTATCAACCTTTAATAATTAGCTTGTGTATTTTTTAAACCATTTTTATCAAATTACTACCAACTGTGATTAACCTTATTTAACTTTTAATTCAAGTTTAACTATTTGAGAAAAGTACGATTTTTGACTCAAACAAGTATGCTATCAATTATCAATATATGCATCTTTTGTTACTCTTTTCTTTTACTCTGTTACAGGATTTGTAGTTATAGTGTGAAGTCAAATGTAATAATTTCACATTTTGTTTAGCATAAAAATATCCTATTTTTTGGATATTAGGAATGATTGTACTAAATTTATATTTGATTTACAGACTAAAAGAAAAAGAATTGAGTAAGTATCATTATATTCCTGCTCTCAAGGCATATGACACCTTGAGAAAATGTGATTATTTTTTCTCATCTCGAAATAATTAATATAATTTGTGTGCATAAGCCACAATAATAAATTTAAAGACAAGACTTTATAAAAGGACCAGCTATAGACATTTCGATAAAGTTTGAATAGGTTGTCTCAAAAAAATAATTTCTTCAAATACGTTATATTCTCTGTGTGATTGCGGCTATGTACCTTTCGATTTTTTTTTTTCTGAATTCTATCCACTGATCAATTTATAGTTGACCTATTTTTTCCTGACGTCTATCTACTGATCAATTTATAAATAAAGTGATAGGTATATTGTATTGATAGTAGAAATTAGTCAAGATAGAAAGTGATTTTCAGAATGTTTCATAAGATTTGTAAAAGCTGGAAGGAGAATTGATTTCATTACTAAGGAAAAGGATAACAATTTCTGAAAGATATGACTATATGAGCAAGCAAATGAAAGAAAAAGGTAAAAAGAAGCTATAATATTTAGATGAAAAGAGTAATTTAGAACTATAATTGGTGCTACTTGAACCACACAAATATTTCAGTGTTATTTTTATTTGATGAACAAGGTCGATAATTGCATTTTGATGTTCCGAGCTCTCAAAATTTAAAAGGCTACTTGATTTAATTATTTTTTTATCACAAGGAGGATACAAACAAAACAAATTAGAAGTATGAACAATGAAAGACAAATCTGAAAAAGTCATGTGAAATTATAAAAGCAAGATCGTTAGTAATAACAAGAACTTCCGAGAAACATTAGAGTGCATTCGTTGATGTACTTTATTGACATGTGACCTTCATAAACTAAAATAAAACAAAGAGATAGAAAAAGAAGATAACCATTTATAATTAAGATTATTTAAGAAGTTTTTTTTGATGTTTCATATAATACATATATCATGATAAATATAAGGTATTGTTAACCATGAGATTTAGTTTTGGAATTTTCCACGAGGTTGGTAGAAGGAGAAAGGTAAATTGACTTGATTATTTTAAGGAAGGATCATAATAATTACTGAAGGAGTTAAATAAGCAAAGATAAATAATTGAAAAAAAGAGCATAAAAAGGTGAGAATTGGAAATAATTTTGGGATGTATATAAAGAAGAGGTAGAATTACAGAAAAGGAAAATTATTAAGATGAAAAATAATAGGAAAAAGAACAGAAAAGGAAAGGTAGATAAACAAGAAAAAGAACAAAAAAGAAAAGAGGGAAATTTCAAAATGTCAAGAAATAAATAGGTGTATGATCAAATGATTTGTTTTCTTTTTCTTAATTAAGTTCCTAAAATTGTGGAAAAAAAACCAACTTAAAAATATCTACCAGAAATCTTTAGAAAATAATTAAGATGGGAATGTTTAAATTGTCAGTTTTTATTACACCAATGTCATGTGATTCTTGTCGCATAGATGGGTGGGTCAAAACTAAGGAGAGTCAAGCGTTCGATATTGTAATGTTGAGGTCCCTTTTTTTTTTTTTTTTTTTTTTTTTCTTTTCCCATTTGGTAGTAATCTTGAAAAATAAGTAGAATAATAGATAGTATTACAAATAGAGAATGGAAAAGGAAAAAAAAAAAAGAAAAAAAGAGAAGAAGATAAAATCAATCAATGAGTTAAGATTGATTTTTTCATTAACAATAGTTATCTACCATATTTTGATTTTCTTTCGCGCGGACAAATTCAATAGTCACTATATATTCTTATTGCTAATGCCACAAACAAAATGTCAATCAAACATGTTACTATAAAATACTCATTCGTTCATTTTTACTTATTCACTAAACTACAAAGAAAAATGCTCGCTTTTTACTTGTAAAAATCAAGAGATAATTTATTATTTTTTCTATTTTACCCTCATTATTAAATACTATTCCATAATTATCTTCAGTTCATTTCATCATGAATGAGATGACTTATACTAATATCAATAATTAAGGATGATATAATAAAATTATTATTTTATTTATTAATTTTTAAAAGGTGTATCAAGTCAAGGAGATATCAGGTACTGTACTGTATTACGTAATTTCCTAATACAGATAACCAAAAAAGACCCCTAAACTTTAGAGTTTGTTCAGCCCCATGAGTTGCTTGTGGTGGGACACAATTTTGATTTTAAAAAAACAAAGGCGCTTTTTGAAGAAAGAAAACAACAAATGTCATTTGAAAGGCGGACACATCATCGCTTTTTGCTTAGTTTACAATTCTTTTAACGCTCTGTTCACTTGAATTAAATATAATAATAATAATTCAACAACAACTCGTCTCATCTCTCCATAGAAAATGAATTCTACCATTTCCTCTTTCATCTCCAATTCTTTTTAGTTTCAGGTACGTAATCATATTTGATTTTCAATTCTTTGTTCCAGATAAATAAATGCTCTTCGATTAGGTTTATTTGTTTTTTACTAACATTTTCAAACGCGTTTTCCCGCTAATTGATTTGCCGGTCTGTTTAAGAGCTTTTCAAATATTATACAAAGGCACATAAGTTCTTGGATTACGTTTCGTATGTATGTACTGTACTCAAGGATCGAGAAATTGTATTTATTGATTTACATTGAATAACCTACACTCCTGATAGAGATTTTCAATGATTAGTTGTGTGTACAAATTTGACTAGTAATACTTCCATTTCCAATTTATTTGTCTGGTTTTGACTTACACGGAGTCTAAGAAATTAAACAAGACTTTTGAGTATTGTGGTCTTAAACAGGACATGTGTTAATTACAGATTTGTCAAAAAAAAAGGAAAGAGTCATTCTTTTGAAACGGACTAAAAAGGAAAGTAAGACAAACAAATTGAAACTGAGGGTAGTATGTTCTTCCTACCTTGTTGAAAAAAACTGGGGAATGGGAGGGTTGGCTGTGAAGGGTTTAGACATCTCTTTCATTTCCAAATGATATATAATAGTCGTATTGTCTTTAGATATACAAGAGGTTTGCAGATATTTGCTGTTGCTTTCGTCCTGTAATGACTAATGAAAAATATTCTGGACTGAAGTGGTGTTGTTAACTTTTGCTGTTGAGTGTTTTAGAAAAGTCGTACGTTTTCAACAAAAGTCTAATTGATGCATTTTCTGTCGATGTACAAAATGTTTGCAGATTTGCTATGGTATTTAAACCGTGAAAGAATTATTTCTGGATTGAAATCTGTTCGATAAAGCAGAAGTGGTCCTATAGCTCTTAAGATGGAGAATTATGAGGTTTTGGAGCAGATTGGGAAAGGTTCTTTTGGCTCCGCACTACTTGTAAGGCATAAACAAGAAAAGAAGAAGTAAGGAGACGTGCAACGTTTTCTCAATCCATCTTTCATAATTTGATCTTTGTCATGATATTCAGTTTATGTCATGAATTATTTGTTGCAGTATTCTGTTTACTTTGATTTCTGATTGTTCTCTTTTTTTTTTTTTCTTTTCCTCGAAGATATGTTATGAAAAAGATTCGCTTAGCTCGCCAGACAGAGAGAACACGCAGATCCGCCCACCAGGAGGTCAGCCTCTTACATTTTTATCTTTTCTGGAGATCTCACGAAGAAGACATCTGTGTATCTTGGTATATAGATAAGAGATTTCAGAAGCACTAAAGGATTCACCATAATTGTCTTAAATTGTTAAGAAGTTATGCCATGAACTGCACATTTTACTGATACAATGAAAGTTGTGTGCATTTGGATTAAATATTTACGGAACTCTTTGATTTAGTAAAGGCCACAAAGTAATGAAAAGGCTTTTGCTAATAAAGTGAAGTAATCATCATTTTCCTTGAAGACGTGATACTTGCTTATCTAAAATGCACCTCTGGAGGTGCAGGTTTGTGTGTTCAATTTCTGAACTGGGTTCTTTATTTTTCAGATGGAGCTGATCTCAAGAGTACGAAGTCCATTTGTGGTGGAATACAAAGATTCATGGGTGGAGAAGGTCTGTGCATACTTTTGTCCTTTCACAATTTCACTTCAAACACATATAAGGAATCCACGTCCATGTGATAACTTGTCTACTCATGCCATTTACTTCTGGATGCTCACAATGTGAACAACATCAAAGTTTATTTAGTGGAAGTTTACAAATTGTAAAGAACGACAAAAGGTTGCCTATCTAGGCTGAACGTTTAACTACGTTAGAACTAAAATTGTTGTTCAAGTGAATACTCAGCTCTCGTGCATTGTTATTGTTCTAGTGATTTAGATTTGAATATGCATTTACATATCTAAAGGTAATAGAGGTTTAGTGATTTAACTATTCAACTCGATAGTTAATTTGGATTTTACTGGGCAGAAGGTGTTGTTACAATTCCAACTTTAGCAAGTATATGTAAACACCTATACAAGGAGTGGTACATAAATTGTCTGGGACACGACTAAACCTTTGAGTTGTTCATAATGCTGTATATCTGTTGAAGAATTATTTATTCAGTCTACCATGCCATTGACCATGTGAAAAAACCCTATTTTCAGGGATGCTACGTGTGCATTATTATAGGGTATTGTGAAGCTGGTGATATGTAAGTCATCTTTCCTTTTCCTATGAACTGTTTTCAGAATATTGGACCTTAGGCCTGAGGGCCTAAATTCCATCTTCAAAAAAAAAAAAAGGGCCTGAGGGCCTAAATCTGGTTGCTTATATTTTTCTGACCTACATATTGTCTAATCACCTCTTCATTCCTTATACAGGGCAGAAGCTATTAAGAGAACCAATGGTGTTCTTTTCCCTGAGGAGGTTGTTATTAAATTTACATTTCCTTCTGACTCATACACTCCTGCCTCCACCAAATTTACTTCCTAATATTGAGACCATTTCATTTCCTAAAATCTAAATACTGACTGATAAGCAGAAGCTCTGTAAGTGGCTAGTTCAACTGTTGATGGCACTTGATCACTTGCATACAAACCATATAATTCACCGTGATGTCAAGGTGAGTTGCATATCTCTTCTATGTTATTCCGTAAAGTTATTCTTTCTCAATTTCATAGATTTGTTTGCTGATTTAACTTTTTTGCTTCAGTGTACAAATATTTTTCTGACTAAGGAGCACGATATACGTCTAGGTAATCCCCAAACCTCATAATCTGAAGTTGGTTATGATTGACTCTGAGTATTTATTTCAAGAGTTGTTTTCAGGTGATTTTGGTCTTGCTAAAGTACTCTCTTCCGATGATCTAGCTTCCTCTGTAAGTAACTTGTCTGTGAATATTCTGTATTTGTGTTTGTTGTTTTGCTTAATCTGGTGATAAGGCATATTGGCTGTCAGGTTGTGGGCACTCCAACTTATATGTGTCCCGAGCTTCTTGCTGATATACCTTATGGTTGCAAATCAGACATCTGGTCTTTGGGTAAGTTTTTACCTTTCCTTGCTTCAGACGGCACCACTTTTTGTTTTAGATGCATGCTGTTTTGCTGACCGTTCGCATATCCAGGTTGCTGCATGTATGAAATGACTTCTCACAAGCCGGCCTTCAAAGCATTTGTAAGTCATGAAATAGTACTTTCCAGACAACGAAATTCTGGTACTATCATGAGCTATAGAATCAATTACCGAATCATAGCCTCATAGGTACAACCGACAGTTTTAGGGAATATACTGGCAGCTCAGATGGTATATTTGTCTTTTGAAATAGTATACTAGCAATGTTTTAATTTTTAGTCTATGGGCTGTTTGTGTATACTTGATATACACTTCCCTGCAAAAAGTGAGAGCTGGAGTGGTAATTCAAAGATGCAGTTAGAGCAATTGTAGATTTGGTTGAAAATGGGTGTAAGTGCGAGGAGTGAAGCTAGAGTTGACATTTCCAATTAAAAGTGGTGCTACTGTCAGAGGTGCTCTGGCTTCCTGCTGGTTCTTTGACGAGGCTATTTATGTTGATGTTAGTCCAAGTCTTATGTTGGGCTTATGAGAAGAAAAGACCACACACATATGTTTGGTACTGTTGTGTTCTCTTTATGGATGTGCGGGTGTTCGGAGCTAACAAAGATACAGTGCCAAACTATGGAACCCTTATGTGGCATTTTGTGCTTATCATCTTGATACTGGTAATAAGTTCCAAATTAATTCTGTTGCTTTTTTGTGCATTTCTAGAACCAGTTTTGTAAAATATCTTCCTATGACTGTTTCCATGGGCTGATGCACAGAGTAGCCCTTCATTACTAGATCTATGAGCGAGACCAACTGTACTTACATAGTTACACTTAGGTGTATAACTTTGCTCTACCTTTAACTAGTGGATGTAGTTCTTTCTTATGACTGTGACATTCATCAGCTATTGTTTTCCCTTTCTTTTTGTTTTTATTAGATTTTGGCTTCTCATCATGAAATCAATTGATGGTTTACCTGCGACATGTTTAGCTTCAGTTTTAATACTTTAAATGACCTCCAGTGTTTTGAATGCAGGATATGCAAGGTCTAATTAACAAAATTAACAAATGTATAGTTGCTCCACTTCCCACCATGTATTCTAGTGCACTGTGAGTAAATTATTGTCTGCACTTTTGAGGCTACCCATTTTAGTGCTTATTTCATCAAATTGCTGTTCTTTTGTGCTACAATTGGATTAATATATCTTTGTTATTCTGTTGCTAAACTTTAATTGCTTTGTTCCTTGTCAGTCGTGGCCTTATTAAGAGTATGCTAAGGAGAAACCCAGAACTCAGGCCAAGTGTATGTATCCATCACTTACTCGAAGTTTACTACTATTTACTTTCTATGTGCATATTCGAGCTTCATGAAGAACCAAGGATGCTAACTGCTTGGCACATCGACTCTTTTCACTTTAATTCTCTTCCAACTGTTGTTCCAGGCTGCAGACTTACTCCGACATCCCCATCTTCAGCCCTATGTGTTAAAAATCCTTCTGAATGCTGACAGCCCAAGACAGCACAAGTTCCCAGTCCAATTTTCTAATTCAACATATGGAAAGAAAAAAAGATTGTCTGAGCCCAGAAATGCTCCGGTTTTTAATGAAAGAGAGCAGAGGCGATTGTCCAGTGATAGGGGCTTGAATCCTAGTATTTCTGGAATGGACACTCCCTGTTTTTCCCGGGGAGCAAAAGATCTAATGAGTTCTTTGAAGAAGAACTTTTCAGAGCCATCTGTTGAAAGTGCTCCTTATGACCTTGGTGTAAAAGGTTCTGCTGTCTCAAAGTTGTCGGATGCTGTCAAAACTGTGCGATTCAATCAAAACAGAAATTCCACACCTCACAGGAGACAGAGCACTCCATTAAAGATGTCCAATGCTGGTTCTACTCGTGAAGTGGTAAGTTTCTGATTGAATAATATCATAAAGAACTTCAATGTAAAATTCAAAACAAATGCATGTGAATCCATACAGGACTTCCTGATAATATATCGTTGAGCTTAAACTTGTAGGTTTTCAAGGCTTGAATTTACATTTTGACGTAAATATTTACACATATATGCAGCTTCCAGTGACGCATACACCAACACCAGTTAGCCAACCTTCCAAGTCAACACGTCGAGCATCTCTTCCTTTATCAAGGAGAGCTGGGAAGTTGGAATCACCTTACAAACACAATGTTGGTCTTATAAACCAAGTGGAGTCTCCAAATGTTTCTGTGAATGCTCCAAGAATTGACAAGATGGTTGATCCCTTGGCTTCTTCAGAAGACCCTCTTTTACCCATCCAGAGAGCTTCACCGAAATCTGTTCAGTTGTCTTCCCCATCACCACACTATAGTGACTGGTCGTTCACAAAAGACAAGTGTACAGTACAGGTAGTTGACAGAACCTTTCCCAAGCCGCCTTTAGTTGACCCTATTCACGGAGTTGCACAGATTGGAAGTGAATGTTCAGAACATAATACAACAACTGGTGCCTCAAGCCGGTCATCTTCAGATTCTCGTCCCCGGAGGTTTGACACTTCTTCTTACCAGCAACGTGCGGAAGCCTTAGAAGGATTACTTGAGTTCAGTGCGACACTATTGCAGCAAGAGCGTTTAGAAGAGCTTACAGTGTTACTGAAGCCATTTGGGCCAGAAAAAGTTTCTCCAAGGGAAACTGCTATCTGGCTGACTAAGAGTTTCAAGGAGAAGGGAACGTAATGTAACCTTTGATCTTTCCTGCTTTACATGAACTGATGATGCATGGATTTTCAAAAGAGAAAAAAATCACAATGCATAAAGGAGAACTATACAATCATTAATATCCTGTTCATGAGAAGCAGAAAGGGGGATTGCTTTTCAATTGATTGTTTGGGTCTTTGTTGAAATGTGATGCTAAATGAATATGTCCATTAGAATAAGGGATGAGTAATGACTTACATGGGAGTGTGAGGCTAGTGGGTTTGTCTCCAATGGCACAGGAGATATAAGTTTGATGTAACGGGTCTTTAAACTTACCTCCTACCCACAACCTTCCGGATTTAACAAAAGCAAAATAATGAAAAGGTAAGGTAAACCTGGTGCTCTAATTTAACGAAATTAGGACATTCAAGCGATTGAAAAAAATACTGGAAAAATCTAGTGGACCATTGAAAGTAATGTCATAAAAAATTGTGTTTCTATTTAGAAATTTCATCCAATGATTTTGTTTTTATCTTAGAACCTTAGGAAAGTAAGGAGAATTCTAAATTGGAAAATCGAAATAACTTTTACTTGTGGATCATTCATCTACTTAACCTAATGGAAGTTACTTCCTCACAAACCCAGTTTCCTCACAAACCCAGTTTGCTTCTCAAAACTTGTACCAATGAGTTCTATTCAATTGGAAGGACAACTTAAAAGGGTCATTTTGTACGCAGCCTAAGTTATCTCGTGATCATAGTCTTGAAATTATTATTGCTGGACTAATTTATTTCACTAGGAGATCAGCTACAAAATTTATTTTGTACACGGCGGGGGTTCTGTTTTTCTCTTAATGGGAGTTTTGGGGATCAGACATGGTAAGCATAGCTACCCCCTATATGACGGCGGTCAAAAAGGGAGATAAGATAATATCAAGTTTTATGAGATAAGATAAGATATCCGGGATTAAGTTGGGGTTAATAATATACTCTGTTTGTTGGGATAAATTTATACCTTATATCACCGGAGTATAAAATTAACCTCAAATTTAATCTTGGGAATGGGATATTGACTTATCCCACGTACCAAACGACCCCTTTAACCTTTTGTTTGTTCGTAACAGAAGGACGTTCGATGACATATATTTTAGGGAAAAGGGTCAAATATACCCCTCTCTTTTAGTTTATTAGTCAACTCTACCATTCGTTAATGAAAATGGTCAAATATACCCCTCCAGTTAATAAAATGTACACTTGTACCCTTAAGTGGATGTAAATCTCCAATTCAATTAAAATTAATCATTTAATTAAAAATACCCATGTCCCAAAAGTTGACTCGCTCCGATCCATCAATAAATAACTCCATCCATTTAAGAGTACAAGTATATACTTTATTAATTGAAGGGGTATATTTGAACACGGAGGACAAAGTTAATTAATAAACTAAAGTAGAGGGGGGTATATATGAACATTTTCCTCACTTTGGAAAATTGCAACATTGCGACAGCTAACAGCCAGCTGAAGAAGAAAAGAAAAGAGATGGAAGGAGAAGTAGTACAACTGTACGAGCTTCCCTACTCTGATTTAATGCAACTGTCTTCAGACAAATCTTTATTAGCAGAATCAAATGACTCAATTACCAGAAATGTAATGGAAAACCTAGGGCCAGATGGACCAGGACTTGTGGCAATCACAGGTGTTCCAGAAGCTTCCAATCTCCGTGGAACTCTTCTGCCTTTAGCTCCAAAACTTGCTCTTCTCAATAATGATCATCGCAACCGCCTTCTTAAGGTCAACATCTCTTCCTCTTTTTTTTTTCTCTTTAATATTAAAAAATACTAATGCAGGCTTAGCTAGGAATATAATGCAAGCAACAAAGAACAACAACATACCCAATGTAGTCTCATAAGTGGAGTCTAAGATGTACGCAGAACTTAACCTTTATTGGGTAGAGAAGTTGTTTCCAAAAGACAAGAATATAATGCAATGAAATTATAAAAAAAGTCTTACTTATTTTCTAGTATTTGGTAAGTAAGCAAAAAATATTATCCAAATAATATTTGTGTGTAATCTAGGGAAACACTATGGGGGATGGGGCGGGGGTAGGGGTGTGGGATGGTGAGATGGTTCACTCCTTTGCTCCGATTGGAGCTTCTCCTCTTCTACTAGAGAGATTTCGATAGAAATTTCTTGAAGTCTTAGAAAAGAATCCATGGCTACACTCGTTTTTTTTCCGACTTCTAAGTTCCTCTCCGTCTCCCTTTGCCAAATAGAGACTTCAAGAAGCTTCTATTTATAGGCCTTGGAGGCGCTTAACTCTTTCTTATTATTCGAAATAATTGTTGTCTTAGTTTCAAAACATGTTTCAACCCCGGCTTTTCATGAATATGGAACCCCATCCACTAGATTTTAGTGTGCTGAATAATTCTCTTCGTACTCCAATCCGTACGAAAGGCCCCCTTTCTTTTGGCGGGTATCGCCACGTGGCTTAATCCCGGATCACTCCTTAAGGAATAGGACACAATAATATAGCGCACATCAGAGAAGAGAGTACCCCCTTTATTATAAGACAGGCCCCCCGCGTCCTTTCTTAAGAGATGGAGCAATCGTCACTCGACAGCTCAAAGCTGACCGGTACAACCTGCGTGCTTGCCTACTCGTCTTTCACCGGCCTATTTGTACCCAGCTACAATCTCTTCCCTTATAAAAGAAAAAAGGGCCCCTCGGCCAATCGTCACTCGACAGCTCGAAAGCGGATCAGTACAAAACCATGTGATCTGTACTTGTTTACGTACTGCCCCTTAGGCCTAGGGCTTCGTCGTACCCTGCTTACTCCTCTTTCACTTTCACTGGCTTCTACTTGTCTTTTTTTTATTGGCTTATTTAGAAAATGGTATCAGCATTTGAGACGACTCTCCCCGGCCAATCCTCAGTCGTCCGTCCTTGCTTAGGAGAAAACCGAACCACTATCTCTTGATTGATCTGTTTTTTTCTACCTTTACAGCTCGCTCTGTAAGTTCACTAGCAATACACCAATACAGCACTAGCACTAGCTATAGCAGTAACTAGTACAATGAGTCAGGGGTCGGGTGAATTCCATAATATACGCCTGTTGGCATTCCAGCCTTCCTTCTCCTTTCAGGGAGAGCTAATGCGGGTATTTTGGGTTGTAGGTAATAAAACCTACTATTCCGCTATGAGGGAAAGGAGTGAAAAGCTATGTGAAGTAAAAGAGGAAAGGGTCGCCGACTGCTACTAAGAACCTAACAGAACTTTTCACTTAGATGACACCTGGAATGTATTTTTTTTGCTAATTGAATGAACAAAAGCGAGTTATAGTATTAACAAAAAACCCCTTTCTATTCAATATCTCTATGGGGTAAAAAAGGAGTTAAGAAAAAGTCTTGTTTATTAACATTTCAACATAATTCAAGTACTGATTTTTTTTTTTTGAATTCACATTTGATTTTCATTCACAATTCCAATTATATCCTGTCTCTGTAAGGTGAGAGTGGAATTTCTCCTTTATTTTGTCCTTTCCATTCACTCGGATTTCTTCCGTTTCATCGATTTTGTCCGGATCCCACCTTTCTTCCGAAAAAAGGGAAGGAGAAGGATCTTCTTCAGTGGATCCCTCTTGTTCCTGTTTAGTCCCCTTCATTTCGGAAGCTCTTTCTATTTCTACATCTCTTTCTTCCTCACTTTCCACCCTTTCTTCTGTTTTTGAGGCTTCTTTCAGTTTCTTAGTAAGAATGGGTGAGGGTATTCTGCCTAAATAGTAGACACAGGTAATAAATAAGAGAATACTAAAGATCCGAGCCATAGAATTTCTCAATTCTAACACAAGGTACTTATTAGATCGAATAGAATGATTTTGCCGTATCCAGACTAATACCAATCCAAGCCATTTCATGAATAAAATGTGACCAATTAACCAACCAAGAAAACCACTTGTTACAAATAAGATCTTGTTGTTGCATCGAAAGAGATAAATGTTGACTAATCTGGCTAACATTGAACTTGGTAAAATGAAATGGTTGAATAATGGAAAAATGAGATTATTCAGGAATACACATTGAATGCTGAGATTACGCATTGAATTTCTGGTAGTAGATCCATAATCAAAAAAGTCTTTGTGATTGTTCCAGAAGAAATGAAACAAAAGATATGGTAGAGCTAGGACAGTTATTGTATGAGGTCTACCCAATGCTAGATGCAGAGGCGCATAATAATTATTGCTTCAAGTCAATTTGCCTTGCTAATGCGAGCTTGCCCTCTATTATTACTGTACAGAGCGGGGAAGAAGCACTACTGAAGGTCATTACTGTGTTGGATCAACTACTTCAATTGGAGCATTCTGGTAAGCTTGATCCTCGGGTTAAGGTAGCTGCCAAGGAATGAATCAAAGACCTAAGGACGTTTCCAATACCACTGCTCCCGCTGAAACAATTGTAGCTCTTACGCAAGCTATTTCTTTTGCACTTGAAGACATAAATAGTCGAACATTTTGGATCTTAACGCTTGTCCTTCGCTCTGGATTCCTTGCCCCCGCCCTTGCTTAAGGATTCTCGCCCTTCTTAGCTCTCTTCTTCCATCGGCTCTTCTTTCATCTGGAAGAATGGGTCCTCTCCTGTTGGCGAATCTCCTTGCTATTGTTGTTTCAAATATATATATATATATCCCATTCCTGCCTGTCCTGCGGCACATGCGGTACCAACTCTTGTTCTTGATGTGGCTCTTTCGGAAGTTGCGGAAGATAGTATAGATGCTCCTCTTCTTTCTGCGGCAGTTGTGGATGCGCTTTACTTCTTAGTATCCCAGTGCAGCTGTCTTGTTTCAGCTATGGTCTTATATAGAGAAGGAGTGTGAAAGCTAGCTCTTGAAAGCAGTGCGAGTTAGGCCCGAATCCAATCAATAATTAGTAGGGGTTGGCACTTGGCTATATATATTTACTGATAATATAATTTAATGGGTATCTAATATTTAAATACTTTACCCCACTTTGATTTACGCATATTCGTCTATATATCCCAAATTGTTTTGCCATATTAGTGCTTGAGAGTGAAGAAATGGTAATTGTTAGAAATGCTGTTTTTATAAAGCATGTGCTGGTTCTTGTATGCGGTTGTTTTTATTCCCTTTGTTTATAAAATGTTAGTACTTGATCAAAAAAATAAAGCGTTTGAAATGTGACTGTCGCATTGTAAAATGTGGATCAATATGCAAAGCTCTAAAATTTACTTTGGAAAAGAACAAGGATGGTAGCTAGGTTGCATAATTTGCGCTATTGCTTAATACTCTCAATACAATCATTGACCAACAGGAACACAATCTGGGAAGTGATGTTTCTTTGAAGAATCCGAATAGAAATGTCTCCTCTTTTTCCATGCAATTGAAATATGAGCAGTGCTTTGAAAGAAGTGACTGTCTGGTTGATGATGTAGAATTTGGTAATCGGGATAATGAAGAGGTTGATCAGGATGAGTTTAAGAAATTAGGTTGCACCTTTAAGGAGCTAGGATATTGCATGATGGACCTAGGGCTTCGTCTTGCACAAATATGTGATAAGGTCATTGGGGGTCAAGAGCTGCAACAGAGCTTACTAGAGTCTGGCACAGCTAAAGGGCGTCTAATCCATTACCATTCCGCTGTTGACAATGATATTGTTAGAGAAGCTGCTAAAAGAAATGGACAGGCTAAAGCAAAAAATGGAAAAGTCAATAAGAATGAGGTATCGAAAGACCAATCAAATGGTTATGGTCTATGGCAGCAGTGGCATTATGATTATGGTATTTTCACTCTCTTAACAGTTCCTATGTTTCTGTTGTCCTCTCACCAAGAAACACCAGCAGCTATAAATAACAATTCACCGGTTTCTTCTGAGCATGAATTCCCCTCGCCCTGTGGGCACACATATCTTCAAATATTTGATCCCAAAAAGAATCAGGTCTTCATGGTGAAGGCACCTTCAGAGAGTCTCATTCTGCAGGTTGGAGAAGCAGCTGATATATTATCTAAGGGGAAGCTACGAGCAACACTTCATTGTGTTTGTAGACCACCAAAGGTCAATAACTTGAGCAGGGAAACATTTGTTGTCTTCTTGCAGCCAGCATGGAGCAAAAAATTCTCTCTTTTGGATTACCCACTTGAACTTTTAGCTTTAAGTGGTCAGCAGTGCGGGGTATGTACTAAAGGGACTGAACAGTCTACGCACGTGTCGAAGGAATTAAGTCATGATATTCAAAAGATTGTTCCACCACTTTTATCGAGGATGAAAGATGGGATGACATTTGCAGAATTTTCTCGTGAAACTACGAAACTATACTATGGTGGTAAAGGCTTACAGTCCAACGGATAGGTGAGTAGTCATCATTCTTTTGCTTTCTCTTTTTCAGTTTTTATATCTAACTTTTTTGCGTACCTACAGATAATTTCAGTATGTAATAGCGTATTTCTAATTTTTATCTTGGAATCAGGCTTTCTGTGGATATCTTTATATGCCCGGAGGTGCCATCCAGCTGGACAATGTTAAACTGGTGTTTACGAAGGGTCAATTTCTCTGTCTCAGAGATAACGCTAGGTAAAGAAGTGACATGCACTTATACTGTGAATTCATTTCCCATTGAGGTATACATCTGAGGAAGAAAAATGAGACATGTCCTGTTAGATGTGATTTTGGTAAAAGCAAAATTAAAAACTTTATTAGAGTATGAATTTACCAGGTAATTGAAATGCTTGTTATGGTTCACTTTCTATGGCAACAAAGAACTTTGTGTTTGGAACTTCTTCAACAGCCCGGTTGTGTGTCAATGGTTCAATGTGCCCCAGGCAGAAAAAAAGTACTCTCTGCAACTGTGCACCATGCTTAAGCATGACTGCTGGAAAACATATCTTGTGACTTGTACTTGGATGCCTTTGCCTCCCTGAACTTTGGATTTCTCAGATCTACCTTAAAATTATATGTCCTAGTCATAGATTTTCTTCTGCTGGTACTTGCAGATGGCCAAAAGGTAGGCATAATGGAGTTTATGGGCTTGGGCCTCATCCACATGCTCTACAGGTACATTTGATTAGCCCAAAGGCTCTCGTGGCTTTGGACTTGCACCAGAACTGGCTAATTTCCCTGTTATCTTCATCATGTCTAAATAATGGTAACATGTTTTTAAAGAAGAAGATCAAATAAGTAAAAGCATTTCATTGTTACCATTTACAATAGAAATATTGGAATATTCAGAAGTACAATGATTAAATTTCTTAAAGATGTGCTAATATAAAAATGATATACTTGAAATGGGAAACCACAGCTCTTCTTGGAAGGAGAATGTGGACGATCAGTACCTTGTTCAGATTCCTGATACTGCCCACCAAGTCAGCAATGGTCTCTTTCTCTTCTTCCTTTCTTCGCATGCTTTTTCATTACTTGACCTTGTATTTGCTTTCTTACATTGTCGAAAGTTGCTTTTGTGAATTTGAATTGATGAAAGGAAATGGGACCTTTTTGAGGCCAGTAATCCATTGTTTTTCAGCTGGCTCCTTCACATCTTTAAATTCCTTGACTTCTCTCCTCAATAAAATCTTATATCTTTGTGGCGTTGATTGTATTGTTTCATTTGATATCTTTTAATGAACTTTTCACTTCGCTTTTAAGTTACTTTATCTATGCAAATTTAATTTGTTCCATACATACGGTATTTGTTTACAGTTTCATCAACATAAACATGTTCTATATGTTAGTACATTGTTTAGCCCTCCACTTTGTAGCCAAATCCCTTTTACATACCCCTGTTTCAGGGGCAACCGTTTAAACACCAAAGTTTGCCCGGGTCACTCGTGTGTTTTACACACAAAAGAGCAGCTTTGAACAATTAATTTTTTTAAAAGAAATTCTCTCAGCCGTTCTCTCTCACATCTCCCTCTCTCCCTTTATCGTCTTCGTCATCAACACCACCACCACTGGTAATTTGAAAATGGTGATTCTGATCTGGTTTCAGTTCCTTTCCCTCTCTTTTTTTTTTGTTTTTTGTTTTTTTTGTTTTGTGTGTGTGTGTTAGGACAGTGGTTGAGTGGTGGGCTGTCGGGTGAGGTGGTTTCAGATTGGAAATGGGGATCCCGGCGAGGAGTTTGGGGAGGAAGATGCACTAGTTGGCTTGGGGATCCATTGTAGTTCATGAGAGCAACCCAGCAGAAGTTGTTCAAGTTTGGCTTTTGATCACCAAAGGAAAGAACAAAAATAGTTTCAAGACTCTTTTAACTTTCAGCATGTCCAGTTCACTGGTGATATTTCCTTCAGGAACTAATAGTTAGTTCGAAATCAGAACCATTAAGTTACCCATTTTAATAGGTTACACGTGTAACTACTACTATTGGAAAATATATCTAACTAATCTGATCCTTTTTCATTCTGGACTTGGTCCGACTTTCTTGCTGTATCAACTGGTTTCATCAAAGAACACTTTCACTAAAGATACAGGCAACAAACACAACAATGTAGTTCAACAAGTCACTAAAATTCGTAATCTACCAGTTAAAATCAGAGCAAATGAATAATATGTACAGATAGATAGAAGTGAAAATACGAGAAAAAACATACAATTTGATTTCGAAAGAGAAAGAAGTGAGAAGTATGCTGCATGGGGTAGTGGTGGCACATTGACAGCCATGACGATGGGAAAGACGAAAAAGATGGGTATATTTGTAATTTTAAGTGTTCTCTAAAGTTGATGACACGGTCATGACCCTATTGGTGTGTGACGTACACATGTTTTTAGAAACTGGTCAAGCATAAAGGTTGTATGTCTAAGACACACTCGGGAAAACATTTGGCGTGTAAAAAGTTTCCTGTGAAAGATGGGTGCGTGATAGAGATTTTTCTACAAGCTTGGGAGGTAAAGTATGTATTAAGCCTTCTGTATTCATGTTAATTTACATGAATACAGCTTTACACATGTTTTGCCCCGATTTTGTCTTTAGTTCAGCAGAGAACTTCTATCCTGGAGTGCTATCAATCAATCGACTAAAATGGAATAACAATCTTTTTCATGTTTCTGGAAAAAAAGTTTAAGTTTACAATCATTACTAGTTGAATGCTTTTGTGGGCACATGCTGCCCATTTCAATAACATAAGGACTAAGATGAGCTAATGATTCCACTAGTTGATTGATTGGATTTTGCCTTGTAGTTTGTACCTATTGGAGAGCATATTACTTCTACTATTTCGATCAACCTACTCTATATAGCCCTTGTCTTTTTGACTTCCGGATTGTCTTTATTTCAGAGTGGAGCGGCTTTGTCTATCTCATAATTGAGTCACATATTCCCAATATAGGATCTTGAAGATGGTTGAAATGCACGTTTCTTATTTTCTTTCTTTGAATTATTCGATCTGATTTGTTATTCATGTAATTACAGGAATATTTCGTCATCCAAAATAAATCACGACTATTGTTAGCTGCACCTTAACTTAGAAAATATGCGTTTAATTCTTTTTTCAAAGTGAACTATGAATAGACTTGTCAAATGAATGATTTGTAATTTGAGCATAAAAATGATCTAGTGAAACGAACTGAGTCATAACCCAACTTTTCCTGTACTAGACTTTACTCCAAATTCTTATTAATTGATTATTATACCATACGACAGATGGATTCAGAGCTATCGCGAACATAATTAGATATTCTGACGAAATGCTTGAAGCGAATGGAAGATTGTATTACTAAAGAGTGTCTCCTGGTCTCAATTTTATTGTCAAAAATTGTGTGCTCTAGAAAACACTTGTTGACAATTAAAACTGAAGATGTCTGCAGGGGAATGATGACATTTGAGGTCAAACTTGAAATTTTGGTTTGGTACATAGGCAAACGAGAAAAATGAGTAAGCAAAAGAATTCAACGAGGAGCCGTATGAGGTGAAAATCTCATGTACGGTTTTGTACAGTGGCAATGATTTGTTTTACAATTGATCTTAATCCGATCAGCTACCTGCCATTGGCTGTTCCAAAAAGACACATCTTCTTTAGAAAACCAGCCCAAGTTTATGGATTAGAAATGCAAAAATTGGTCCACCTGTCCAATTAAAAACGAGCTGGATAGCTGATTTAATTAGACCAGATCAAATAAGGATCATATCCATCTAGAACCTACTATTAAAAATGCGATAAAATATGATCCAAAATAGAGACACGGCGCCACTGAGGGATTTCAAAAGAAATAAAAGGTCTAATAAAGCTGGCTGAATCTTTTTCATTTAAAATCATAAATATCTACAACCTTATAACTTTATCACCTGAAATTCCCTTAGTGTGGTTAATTTTGTTCAATTAAGATGATCCTTGACCAGATTTTGATAATTGTACAAGACTTTAGTGACTCTACTAACCTTAGAAACAGGCGAACATTATGCAGTTCGCTTCCCACTAGATGCATAACTAAAGAGTGTTTATAAGACCGTTTGACCAGCTTATAAACTAACCAAACATCCACTAATATTTCTCCATATTAAAAAAGCCATGAATAATATGAATATTCAAGTTATCCGTCACTCATCCCATTTTTTGTCGTATTAAATATGCATAAGTGGAATGGTTTATCCGTTTTGTGTAACCTATAGTCGATTCGATTGCATGTTTTGTTGTTTACTCGGCCCTAAGACTACTCAGTTTGTTGATTTTGTTTTTAATGCATCTTAAAGTAACGTCGTTTGAGGTCACATTTGTTTAAATGGTGACACTATGATGCCCTTTGTGTTGAAGTTTCAGAAATCCTCTCTAATACCACATATTTAAACCCAATTCCTAAATCTACTTAAGAAAACAATTTCCAATTTGCCAACCACTTTTGGAAAAGAGGGGAGCTGATTTATGCCTATACAAAGAAATGATAGTCATAGGAGTGGAGCTAACTTGAGAAGTACAGGTTCGGCATAAGTTAATAACTTTTATTCAAACCTTATATACTTGTTAAAGAGTTTTACTGAATATGTACATATAGTAATCTTCAAAAACTATAAACTTCAAATTATGAATTCGGCTCTACAGGCCACATAGTTTGATTTTGACCCATACAAATTCATCAATTTCGAATTCACACCCTTTTGGTGTTAAAAAATGTCAACAATCCCGAAGAGAAAATGAAAGAGAAAGGACAGTGCTGTTTCATCATTGGGATTTTCAGACAAAGGGAATAAAGGGCTCTTCTTTAAATCCACTGAAGGCTCAGAGATAGTAATGGTCCCTAACTCCCCAAAATAAAGACATCCACACAACTCTCTTTTAAAATTTCAAAAGCTGATTTTTTTTCTTCAGTTTGCTATAATAGTTTTCAGTTCTACTGATATTCGAAGATGGTAAAAGCAAAAGAATTAAAAAGAAAAGAAAAGGGCAAATATGACAGATGATCTGAAAAGAAAAAAAAAATGATGACGTCTGTTATATAGCACGCCTAAATAATCCCCACTAGTATTGGGTACAAACTTCACACAGCTTTCTTCAGAATTATTTTTGTATGGATCCTAAAATAAAAAACATGCAACAACTCTTGACGTTGAGAATACCTGAGACAAAAAATTAAACAAGAGACACAATTAAGAAGAATTCTGCAAAAAAAAACAGTGCTTTCAAAACAACCTTATAGGTTTGTCATTTTGTATGTAGCAGTTATGCCCGACAATTCTTCTTGTTTTGCCTTAAGGTATGGTGTCAAAACTGGAATGTAAAATAAGATAAACAGTGACCAATCATCCAATTTCCCAAACTTAATTCAATGGTACTTCAAGAGGGTGCATGAGTTATCAGTGTCGATTTACGGACAGCTGCAGATTTAGAGCTTTGACAACAATTTGTCCAAACTTAGATTGGTCAATTTCGAATTTAGGGTCAAATGCATTTAGAATATGTGCGCTATATATGTGGTGTTAAGTCAGCCTAAAAGTACTTTTAATATAATGTAATGTTATTTGGTATGGGTCAAATTTGTATGGTTTTCTTTAAAAGATCTCACACCATTAAGGATCTTATTACCTTCTATATAGTTTCTCAATTATTTCAACTACCAAATATGAGAATATTATGGTCATCTACGAAGAGTTGAGTCAACGGAGAATTAAACTGCCCGCGAATAGACAACTTGACACATTCTATGAATATTGAATTATAGAGATCTAGAATGACCCGTACAGACGTAACCAGAGTGACCGGCTAAAGGATAACTTAGATAACGACCAGGTGCATGTAGAGATTTTAGGGATTCCATTTACCCATTAACTTCCACGATCGTCGCCCAGTAGCAGCTAAAAGCCTGAAACGTGCGGAAATTAGGGAGTGTTTCTCTTCAACAACATTCATCATCTCATCTAGGAATATCAATAAGAATTTCTCTCTTTTACTAATTTGTCCATTATTTGTTGTGGATCATTTAACTCGTTATTTCACTGTTTCATCAACGATATAAAAGGATTAACATTATTTGGATTAACCACGTTGTTTTTACCTTATTCAAATAAGTTCAAATGGTTGACCTAATAATCAAACTTTAGGTTAAGCAATTTCCACTCCCAACAATCTCCCCATCAAACTAAGTTTCATGTATTCAATCACGATGACCTGTAGGATCTCCCCTTCAATTAAGTTTCACATGGATCAGACCATCACCACCATTCACGAGTCAATTTTTGAGTTTCACTATGTGTCACCTACATGACCAAGCATTTATGGTCACCAAAGCCCACAAGTTGTGGGCCACATGTCACGCCATGAACCATAGTCTGGGCGTAACACGACACTCGGTGCATTGCTGCATGTGACCGAGCGAACCACATGGCTTGTAGAATCAACATGGGTACGAACTGATGCGAAATACACTTTAAAACATGTATAGTCTAAAGTCATCATAATAATAATGAAAATATTGTTTAATCATGATGCGGAAATAGTCTGAAAGTATATAATAAATGCTAAGCCAATACTAGCTATACGACTCTGAATATCTGACATGACATGACTGAACTAGTCTATGAAACCTCTGACATGAGTCTGACTGCTACACTATTTACTGGAACAAGGCCCCCAGCATACCTTAACTGCATAACTAACATGAAAGAGAAATAAAGATAACACCCCGAATGGAATGGGGCTAACCAATAGCTGATACGAGCAATAGTCCTAACGAGCAGATCCGTCGTCCTGCAAGTCAATCCCTACATTGTGAAATGCAGGCCCCAGACAATAAAAGGGGATATCAGTACACTGGAAATATTGTACTGGTATGTAAAACAATTGAATGAAATAAACATGACACATGAAATAGTAGAACTGAGACCGGAACTGAATCTGTGAGCTGAACATGAACATGAATATCATCTAACATGAATAAAATATTTCAAGTCTGTAAAGATATAAAGATATCTGTGGGAGTGCATTAGTATAACTGATATGTAACCACCACGTAAGTACGTGGTGTCTGATCTCTGCCCGATCAGCTAAGCCATTGTCACGACCCAACTAGTGGGCCATGACGGGTACCCGGAGCTGGCTACCGAGCACCACTCATCATGCTATCTATCATACTCAACCTGGACATATAGCATTTTCAAGATGATACTTGCAATGAAATAATCACTAAACATCTCCCAACACATATGTATATATATATATATAAGCCCACAAAGCTACAAAAATAATATACAAAATATACACTGAGGTGATCACGAGACATATACTACCCCACATATGTATCTACGAGCCTCTACTGGAATACTGAGACATAAGGATGGGACATGACCCCTCCATGTCCAAATATATACACAAAAGAATATACCGATAGCGGCAACTCCGGAGTAGTAGAGTGCTCCTGGTATGCTGATATGACTCCTAAGGATTGGCACTGTCTCCCTGTCTACCTGTGGGCATGAACACAGCGTCCATAAAAGAAAAAAGACGTAAGTACGAACAATGTACTGAGTATGTAAGTCATATATGATAACATGATAAGGAAATATAGAAAACATAAGAAGAAAGTATAACTACAATTGCTTGCCCCTTGAGGCGGAATCATGCATGCTCATTTTTACCTTTAAAACATATCACACATACATACATAAGTTGTCTGAATCAAATAACACCATTAGCCCGCGTCCGGGTTAATCATTTCGCGCCGCCTACTAGTGGTGTCTGCCCATGCCATATAAACACGGTGTAATAAGCCGCCCGCCTTAGCGGTGCTGCCCGGCCATCTAGGCACGATGTAATCATCATCATACACTCAACATGAAACATGCATAAGAGCTCAAGTAAAAGCTGTAACTCTATCGGAGTGACGTAAGGTCGGTAGCCTCCGATTATCTTATGAAACCATCATAATCATCATGTCTCGCCTTGAAGGAACTAGCATTATGAGGTGAGACTATCAACAATGAATAACAGTCAAGGAAATCATACATCAAGATCATTAATCTCATAATATCATCCTTTCATAAGCTTAGAATCCCTATGACTAAAATCATTATTATCATAGCTCATCTCTTATCTTTATCTCATGAGAATATCTTAATAATCATGGACTCGTAATTTCCGGAATTTAAGAAATTCATGGAAAGATAGAAGATATTATGTGATGGAAGTCGTGCGTTAGAAAGAAGGGCTAGCCTTACATACCTTTATGTCTCTTTAACTCTATCGACTAAATGGTCTCCTTCCAAGCTCGCGATACATTCAAGAGAAGTCGTACCATGGTTAAGCCATTGGAAACATGCCTAAGTTAAAGCTAAAGCGACTAAACAAAAAACTAACGAAAATTGGGCAGCATTTCCTTTGTTTCTATAACTTTTCCTAATTAATAAAACAACTCCCAAACATCATAGTAACACCCATAATATCACAATCAATGGATTTCTCAAGTTAAACATTACTGACTTCTCAAATTCACCCTTCAAATCACCCATGGTTGACTACAATACAATCACCATTATTCCTTCTTCACATAATACTTCCTCAACGTCATTAGCATCATTCATGACAAGATTATTCTCACCTTATACCAAGAATTATGATTCACATTAATTTACTACTCAAAATACCTTTATTTTCCACATTCAAGCTCATATTAAACATTCTTATCTAATCCAAGTCTTTCAACCACTCAACACCTTTAATAATATGAAATAATTGTAAAGCTCACCTTTGATTATGTAGAAATGATCTTTGGAGGAAGATACTTCACTTGAGAACAACAACAACTTCAATTCCAAAGAGAATTCCAAGCTTCCATTAACCTTAGTGAACACCCATACACTTGTTACACTTGATTCTTGGTGTTTGATCTTTGATTTACCTTGGATTTATGTTGGTATGGTATGGAGAAGGTTCTAGAGCTCTCTTGAGGTGTGGAGGAAATGAGAAATCTAAAAAATAAGAACAAGGGTCGCCTATTTATAACTGAAATGGGAAGGTTCCAGTGAAACGGTTCGACGAGCAGGTCGACGACCAGTCACTATGTCGACGGCCCGTCGACACTGACTGGTGTCTGCAGAATTTCCTGATTCAGTTCTGATTTCGTCGATTTGATTCGTTCAGCTTCTAACTCCATAATTTACCCAGAATACCTACTGATACATTTGTACACCGAATACAACAATTAATGTCCCCAAATTCGGGCACGGGTCTCCATTCTCAAGACATACTCAACTAGGAAATCGTTAGTTCTATTATGACGAAGACGAGGGGCGTAACAGCCATCCCATACCTTGCCGGGGTACAAGACATAAACATGACATGAATAGATCCAATATCCCACAATGGGTAAACATGAAGGAATCGTCCTAACTGGGTTGAGCGATCCTTATCCTACGCTGGCATACATAGTTTTAGGTATTAAACCTTCTCGGTAATCTATGAAACTCTCAAAATATGAACATGGATAGAGTTGGCTTAGAAGCCCATGAATTACATGAACATGACTTGTAACATGGTACATAAGTATGGTTTAACATACTACTACTACTACTACTACTACTACTAATAATAATAATAATAATAATAATAATTATTATTATTATTATTATTATTATTATTATATATATATATATATATATATATATATATATATATATATATATATATATATATAACTTGTCTGAAACATGAAAGCATGTAGGATTTTCGTGGAATTGATCATAATTGTTAATAACTTGCATTTAAGAACCCATGGAATGCAACATCTGGGTTTTCATGGATTACGGACAGATTCTCAATAATCAAAAGGGAATATTAATAACACAATAACGAACTATTAATACAAACATGGTATATCATGGTACATGTACTTAGGTTATCATGATCATATCTAGAACCCTAGTTTGGTGAACTTTCTTATAATCATGGAAGAGCATGGCGTCAGAAAGAATAATGATGTTCTCACACGTAGATAGAAACCCTACATTCTTGTAACACTCCAAAACTTGTATAAAAGTCTGAACTTTGAGAAGAAGTCCAAAAGCCTTAGTCTTGAATCCTTAGTGATGGGTTTTCTTGAAAACCCTAGGTTAAGAATAATGAATTATTATTTAAAAATCATGGATATAGGTTAGAATTCACTTGAAAAGCTTGTAATAGACTTACCTTAGCGTATGAGATTGATGGCAGGAGAAACACTTCGTTCTAGGGCTTGAGAATATGAAAAATAAGAAAAGGAAGTGAAGTCTCGTATTTACACTATAGTTGAGCCGAGAAAATGTACGGGCACCATGTACAGCCCGTACATGAATGTACGGCCCGTACAATGGGTCATACCTGGAATGGAAAATTCCAGTAACTTCTAATTATTTCTGATGAGGTACGGGCACCAAGTGCGACTTGTACTTAGTATGGCCCGTACAATGTGGCTATACCTGGAATGCCAAATATCAGAGACCTCGAATTTTTCCTTGTGAGGTACGTCCATAAAGTACGGCCCGTACATGAATGTATGGCCCATACATGAATGTACGACCCGTACAAATGACGTAAAACGTCAATTTAACGATCTGAGGCTAATTTTCAATCCCAACACTTCCCATCTTGGTTTCTAAGTCCCTGAATCATGAATAAGCTTAGTTAGGAGGTACGAGGTGTTACACCACAACTAGTTTCTTTTTGTGTGCATACCTCTCTAGTCTCTAAGCTATCTTTGGCATGGTAATGTAATGGCCCGTTTGGCCGTTATGAGCGTTCTTTCTCTCTCTGAAGTACCCCTTGTTTGGATTCGCAACGGTAGCATTTTACGTGTGGGATTAGCGGGTAAGGGTGACCTATAACCGATTTGGAAAGAAATAAATCCACTTAGGATTTTCTGAACATGTGCCTTGCACCTACGATTGGTAGGCCGCCTCGGCGAGCTCGCATCTGCTAGAAATCTGAGGAATTAATGAATCCATAGTTGTGAAATACTTTTCGCAGAGACGGTATCGCATAGGCGGGCTGTGGCTCACGGAAGCAAAAATCGCTGAACATATCAGATGTTTATTTCTCCACTTCGGGATTGGACCTCATTTTCACCTCCAAAATATTCCTAGAGCTGATTTTAGAGTGATTTCAGAGACTTCCATGATTTTGGCTTGGACCTCACTTTGTTCGGATGCGTTCCAAAAAGGGAGAGGCTCAAAATGGATGTTCGTGGCTCCTGTTCGGCTTCAAGGTAGGTTACGGTCTACTTTCGCATAGACTCCGATTAGTGAATCATATGTAGATAGATAACATTGACGGCGAAAACATGATAGGCCTTCGAACATGGCGTGAAGGTTGATTCTAATTAGGTTGGTTCTGTTAGCTGTTATGCGGGCTTGTCGCCATACTTGTAATTGTCTGTGTTTAGAATTGACGTATTTATGCTGGGTTATGGTCTTATCATTCTTGATTAGGGCAGTAATATGTGCTGGTTCCATAAAACATGTTGAGTTGTGGTTTGTGAATTTACGCTTGACTTATGGATAGGGAGGTATTGGTACAGTGATGTGTGATCAAGTTCTGTATTCTTGATATGTGTTATGAATTCAATTAGGGGAATTGTGATGACTGACTCTGCGCTGATTTACTTTCTGTCCCTGGATTAACTCCCATTCCCCCTGTTATTGTGCAATGATTGAATTGATTTCATGCATGGAATTGCATCTGATCTCATTATTTCATGATATAACCGTGGTTCTAATATGATTATGAAACTGGAAATGATGAAGAGTGAGAGAATGTAGCCTTCGAGGTTTCTATCGGAGAGCGTAAAAGAGAGATGAGAGTTCGCGATCCGAGGTTGTTACAGGAGCAGAATGTGTGCTCGTGATCCGAGGTCATTTACCGGAGCGAGAGAGTGCTTGTTGAGCGAGGTGTCTTATCGAGACGAGGTGCACATGGATTTCGTGGATCCTCCATGGGTCATGTCTATGAGACTTTATCCTTAGCATGTGGGTACGGTACTAAAGGGTGACCAGTGCATTGCATTTACATTGCATATCATTACATTCCATTTCACATGTTGGTATCACATTTATTATCGATTCTTGTATGTGATATTGAATTGTTGCTTGTGGTGAGGATTCCGTATCTATTTGACAAACTTGTGGATTACATGGCTCCACATAGGCTTATAACTTGAGGTTTAGGAGACCTATAATCATTATTGATGTTGAGTGTCTGTATGAACTGCGCATCTGCTCTATCTGTCAATTGTTGTCGACCTATGATACCTACGAGTACGTGTGTTTGTATTCATGCTGCAACCCTCTTTCGGGGTGTAGAGTTGTTCCAGTTTGATGTTTGAGATATCGAGGTAGATTCCGAGATTTCACAGAGACGTTCTGAGTAAGCCACTAGCCGGTTTTGCTTTCCTAAGTCTCTTTGTATGAACTCTGTCTATCCCACCCTTAGGACCGTGTTACCTACTTTTGGAGTCTTAATGTTATTTCAATTCTTGTAATTCATTATAGAAGCTCTTGTACCGTGTAAGACCAGATTTTGACAAATTTGTTTATAAAGTCTGTTCCATCATTCGTTAATGTCTTTATGATTCTAGTGTGCTTTACATACTTAAATTCCGCACTTGTCTTCTAAAAAGAGGTTAATGATTTGGGAATGGTATGTCTACCAGGGAGATAGTGTAGGTGCCATCATGACCGTGAATTGGGTCGTGACAGGTAAAAGTAACCAAGCTTAGCGCAAGCATTTTCATTATCGTCCCGCCGTACCGTTAGCTCTAATAGCTATTGTTAGGCTAAATTGGTCCAAAGTTTTATATTTATCATGGTGTGCGGATATTGTTTGTATTGGACTGAACTCGCACGATTTTTTTTCAAAAAATTTCATACCATTAAGATATATTCTGTATTTTCTATATATATACACACACAACAGTTTAACCAGCTAAAACAAAAAGATTAAAAAAATATTTTCTTCTATGCACAACACACTCATAATGGATTAAAATGGGCCAACTGTACTCTAGTGTCCTCCTGTGGAAGTAAAAAGGATGATACTTCCTGCCTTTCCTTTTTTCTCTTCCAAAATTTTGTCAGTGAAATTAGCATCCAAAGCTTTGACTACCCGGTTCTTTAGAATTCACAACTTTCCACTTAAACTACCTTGGGCGGAGTTAGTATCCCACTTACAAGTTTAGTAGAACTAGTAAAGTTCACTTAATACGTATGAATAATTTATTAAGAGCTCAATATCTTTCTTTTTCTAAAATTTGTAAATCTAAAATTCTAATTTCGCCTATGAAACTATATATAATTGAATTTAAAATGTAAAATATATGTTTATACTACTAGCTTTCACTACTCTGAAAGATTAAATATCACTCCACAATCATTGACTTAAAAGTTTAAAACTGCCTCTAATTTTCTCCTAGATAAGAGTGTTTTCCAATTATCTCTCGCATAACTTTGAACCTACTTTGGAGGGGTTTTACCAATTTAAACCAACCCTCTTTTATAAAGGGCAAAAATCATAAATAGACACTTTTTAATTTTGTAAGTGAAAAAAAGCAAATGTTCTAAAGTTTCACTGTGAATTTTGAAACTTCAGGATAATACTATCTATTTTTCAAGGACAGCGTTGCAAAATAGTACTCCCTCCGTCCCATAATAAGCGTCACTTTAATAAAAAAAAATTATCTCATAATAAGTGTCACCTTAGAAAACCAAGACATAAATCGACTAATTTTTTTCAAGTCTACCCTTAGACAAAAATCACAAGTTAAAGTAACATCTAAATGATGATCGAAAAAAGTTACATAGTAACTTGATATTGTTGGATTCCCTATGTCAAAAGGATTACTACTTGTGCATGCTCTAATCAAGAGGAAAAAGTAATTTATTTTTATTATATAGGAGTAATTTAGTAAACTTCACATTGCATTATTAATTTTCTAATATGCATATTTTTGACTAAAATAATATTTATTATGGGACGGATGGAGTACTAGTTAGCTTTATTTTTACCGTATAGACCGTATTAGTGGCGGACCAGCGGTGTGGGGCCCTAATTAAAGCTTTAGTAGCTTTGTTTTATAAACTTATTTCTTTTCGTGGGACGATTGCACTTTAGCTTTTATGCAGCAGTGTGCCTGGGATCACCCAAATATTTGGTGCAATTATCTTTCAAAAGAAAAGAAATCACGTTGCAGACTCCTGACAATAAGTCAAAGAGACCTCCTTGACTACGGCCCAGTTGCCTTCATTTTCAACAATTCCACCTTTCAGGAAAACACTTATTAACGTTCGCACTGTTAATGTAATTTAACATATTGAGAAAAATCAATTGAATTTACTTCATTTGAGAACCATTTTTTTTTTTTTGTATTTACATAAATTGTTGAATCCATTTAACTTTTAGATATAACATTTTTGCACTTTTTTGAATCCTCTTATTAGAATTCTTAGCTCCACCATTGTCCATCATATGTTCTAGATCACTAATTCCACTTATTACATATATAGCATATTTGGTCAAACTTATGAGAAGCTAAAAATGCTTATTTTATGCTTGATCAAGTTTTTAGCAAAAAAAATGTTTTTGAATAGTAGCTGGAAAAATATTTTTCCCTAGAAAGACTTTTAGTGAAACACATATTAATACTCTAATACTGACATAAGTATTTTTCAAATTATTAGTCAAATATAAACTGATACTTTCTAACAATATTTTTAAAGAAGTATTTGTACTTAAAAATAAGTAGATTTTAAAAGTTCAGCTAGTCAGGCTAGTTGTTACCTATATTTATCTTTTGAACATCGTGACAATGTAACATTACATCGGTGGATAGAAGCTAAAATTATTAAAAAAATAACAGGACCTAACGATCAATGTATTTTAACACGATATTATTAAGATAATTTTATTATAGACATTTCTCAATCAGATGTGTACAAATCAGGACAATATCGACAAGTCAATTTCCTAGTATAAAAAGACGTCCAAAGCTAAAATCAACAAGACCCCAGCAGTCTTCTTCAAAAGCAATTCACACACTCACACTAGAACACTATACTACTACTACTACACAAACTTGCCCAAGTTAGCAAAAATTGTGAGTTTTTTGCACATCATGGATCATAAATGGTCAGAAAAAAACATGGTGAATGGAGTAAATCTACCAGAAAGTCCAAAAGCACCAATGGAATTCTTGTCAAGATCATGGAGTGCCTCTGCTTTGCAAGTATGCAAAACCTTAACTAATTCTTCTTCATCTCCATCTCTTCTACCTAAGGCTACCATTGCAAATGATTCCTCTGCTAGTAATAACAATACAAATAGTAGTACTAGCAGTACTGTTGTTGTTACTATACCTGAGAATATCTCTGCTGAGGAAGAAGATTTAGCTAATAAGCTTGCTGGAAATACATTCTCTTTTGCTTCCTCTGCTACTTCTCAACTTGTCCTTGAACGCATTATGTCTCAATCTGTAAGTGCATACTCTTAACACATTTTGTATGGTCCTTACTTTTTTAGTCATGTCAGTGATTTATACACTAGTTGAAAACATTAAAACGTCAAATTTTCTTGTTTATACGGTCAAACCCCTCTATATAGCAGCATCGTGTGTCTGAATATTTTTAATGAAAGATTGTTATAGAAAACTTAGTAATATAACATGAAAAATTAGTTCCAAGAAAAACTTTGATGTTATAATGAAAGTATTGTTAAAAAAATGACTGTTATAGAAAGGTTTGTTTGTATAATCTTTGTTGAGATAAGTTTGAAGTGGAGCGACTTGAACAGTAGAGATTCGTGTAATAAGTCCAATTTACTTGAAATTGAAACGTGTTACAAAAAAAAAAAAAAAAAAGAGGGATGGTTTCTTTTTGTTTGTTTACATTACAGGGGAATTTCATGGAACAGTAGAGTACTAACATTTTTAACATATTTTTTGGGAAATTGTTAGATGCACAATGGGCAAGAAATATCACCATTGACTTCAGGAAGATTATCTCATAGTAGCGGACCTCTCAATGGTTCTCTGACTGAAGAAACTGATAGCCCTCCAGTCTCTCCTTCTGAAGAGTTCGAAGATGTTGTTAAGGTAATTAATTTCTCTCATTATTAACTTAAGGTTAATTTCTTTAGTATCTTGATCACTTTATTTTGTCAATTAAAGCAATCCCAAGTGCATATCTTTTCCGTTTTAAATGTTTATAATTATGATAAATGTGGACTGTGGTTATTAGTTAATAGTGATGATGGTTGCTGATTGAGTATTTGATTGTGAGCTTATAGAAATAATGGGATTCTATTGGACCCACTTCTAAAGGGAAAGCTTTTTCTAGTGTTCTTCACAAGAAAAGTTAAAAACATAATGCACTTTTGTTAATTTCGATATTCAACTTTTTCTTGCTTTACAAATTACAAGGATGCTTTAGCCGTCTAATCAGAGCAACCTTTTGACTTCGTTTACGGAATAACTCTACCCCAAAGGGCCAAAAATAGAAAAAAGAAAAAGATAAAGAAGTTAACTTTGGTTTTCTACGAGATTAAGAAAGTTAAAACAAAAATGAAAAAGTAAAATCAAACTTTTATAGAGAAAGACAAGGGACTTAATGGCGCTCAACCCATGTCCAAGGAACTTATTTCCGTATGACTTGTGAAGCTAGCTAGAATTTTAAAAATGAATTTAACTTATATACTTAGTGATGTAAAGGACTTTACACAATCAGTGTAAATTATTTTTTACCAAATTGTCCATTTTATGTTTTTGTATTACTTACTATCTTTGTTTCATTTTATATGGAAATGTTTACTTACTATCTTTGTTTCATTTTATATGGAAATGTCAAATAATTTTTATTTTTTGACTGAATATTTCAAGCTTTTTGAAAGCACCGTAAATCATTAGATATGTTAACTTGTATTACTACTTTTTGTGTAGCTTTAAAATTCGTAAATTTTATTTTAATTTTTCGGAGAATCTCTATCTGAATTCATTGTCAAATTTTAAGTATTTTGATCCTCTTATTCCGATTCCCTTCACATTAATTGTGACAGAAACAATACTATACTTATCATGACCAATACCTATAATTTCATCTTTTAAATAACTATGTTAGTATGTTATAAACTCCGTAGGATTTACGTAATTACGTCTCCCACTTGAAATTCAAGGGAAATGAGTAGTCATATAAGATACTCGTGTTAAAACAAGCCATGACTTGGTAAAAGCCTTTTGATTTTAGACTGGCACACACTGGTGTAATTAATAACAGAACCTGATCCATAAAACCTATCATATGGAGTACCTTGTAGTTATGTAGCATGTGAAGATGTCATGTCTAAACGAGGCAAATTGAATTTGTTTGTATTAATTAGCTTTCACAAGAATATACTACGAGTAAGATTCAAGATGACTGAAATTTGTCCTACTATTTTAGTTACCCATCACCAGGACAGCAACTTTCTGAAAAACTAGTGGAGTGTGTAAGTGCAAAAAATTGATGCTCACTGTCAATCTTTATCAATTTGTCATTGCTTCCCTGTTCAGAATTTTGGCAAATTACTGGCATTCTCTGGCAAATTATTGGCATTTACCAATTTCAGAATTCTGGCAAATTACTGGCATTCACCAATTTCAGAATTCTGGCTTGCTTGTTTTAGTTTCCCATCAACTTGTTTCCTCTCTTATGTAACGTTAAATTTTACCTATCTGCATCAAGTTGTACCTTTTGATGTTATTTACATGCCATTGTCACCTTCATCACAGCCATATTCAAGATTTAGATTTTAGAGAGTTTGCACCAAACTAACTCAATTTATTATGATTAAGTAAACATATGCATTAGTTAAGCATAGTTAACTGATAAAATTGTACGCATAAAACACATGTCATTCATCTATTCGTCTAGTGTAAACATTCAGTACAAATACTCCCTCCTTCCATTTTAATTATCGTTTTGGCTCTTTTCACGTCAATTAAGAAAATAATAAATACAAGTTATAGTTTTCTAAGTTATCTCTATTTAATAAAAGTAGATTGATTTGTTTCATCTTAAACACTGTGCGCTCATTAGCCTTGAATTATTAAAGTGACAATTATTTTGGTCACCTTTTTTTGAGCTAAAGTGACTGTTAATTTGGGATAGAGAGGTGTACCTAGCTTCTTACATATGGACCAATACACATTTGAATTTATGTAATCAAATTTTAATAGTATCTTTTGAGATTTCATTAATTTTCACAAATTTATACTTGGTATTGAAAATATTGCTTTCAATTAATTTAATGTTACATCTGCCACTAATCTTCATTTTCTCACCATATATATGGGATGTGCATGCAGTACTTGAAAGCAAACAGCACACTGCAACCATTATTCACAAACGTAAGAAACGGATACAGCGGATCAGCTGTTGCTTTAGCACCCAACACCCCTGGTGGTAAGACAGTAGGTAGGTGGTTAAAAGAAAGGAGAGAGAAAAAGAAAGAAGAAAGCCGGGCCCAAAACGCGCAACTCCACGCTATTGTTTCAGTAGCTGGAGTTGCTGCATCGGTGGCCGCAATTGCTGCGGCCACCGCATCTGCATCGTCTATGGGGAAAGACGAGCAAATGGCGAAGACTGATGCGGCTGTTGCATCGGCAGCAATGCTGGTGGCAGCACAGTGTGTGGAGGCTGCTGAAGCTATGGGTGCTGATAGGGATCATCTTATATCTGCGATTAGTTCTGCTGTTAATGTGCGTTCCCATGGGGATATATCAACTCTTACTGCTGCTGCCGCCACAGGTGACTAAATCATTTGGTTAATTTACAGTTTTAGACACTTCAACTCGACACAATTGCAGAGTTAATTTGACTACTAACAACATTTAAAAAATGGATTTTAATGATGTAACATATGGTCAGTTAATATCATAATGGTAGTGTTTCATGTACTTCCTCTGGTCCATTGTCTCACTTGATCAATATCCCACCAATTAATTGAAACACTAAAGATGGGAGAAAGGTCAAATACATTTGATAACACTCAACTTGTTCGGTACTTCCATGTAAATTAGGATTAGTATCTATTGAACAAATACTCCCTTCGTTCCAAATTAGTTATCATGTTTTAATTCTTCAGAGTCAATTTGACTAAATTTTTAAACTATATTTGATTAGGTTCGCTCAATATTTTACAATTACAATTTAAATATTAAAAAAATATATGAAAAGTACTACAAGTTCAACTTTTCTCATGTCAATTTGATATATATTTTTTTTTTAAATGTTGGTAAAAGTTTATATAGTTTGATTCTAAAAAAAAAAAAAACATGACAACTAGTAATATGAAACGGAGTGAGTACATCACTCAAAGATATGTACCTATTAGACATGACCAGTGTGTGTTCTACACTAATATCGATCGCGGGAGAATCTTTTTAAATTTAAAAGAAAAATCCTTCTTCGATTGGTACTAGTCCTTGTAAATGACTTGTTTTCTTAAATTTCAAACATTTTGAAACAAATTCAATTCGATAGACAATTAATATTAGGGAGTTGAGGTAGTAATATGCTTCTTTTTTTTTTCCAGCTTTGCGAGGAGCTGCAACATTAAAGGCAAGAGCACTGAAGGAAGTATGGAACATAGCAGCGGTAATTCCAATAGACAAGGGAATTGGGGCAGGCACAGGTCGAAACAGTGACCAATCTCACAGTAATAGTAGTAGCAGTAATTACTGTGAGGGACTTGACATTGAAGAGAACTTTTTGGGTGTTTGTAATCAAGAATTGCTGGCTCGGGGTCGTGAGCTACTTAAGAGAACGCGTAATGGTAATTTCTACAAGTCCCCATGGTTACAAATTGAATGCACAAAATTCTGTCCAATTTTACTTAAGCAGTCTATTTGTTGGTTTCAGGTGATCTTCATTGGAAAATTGTCTCTGTTTATATTCATCGAAGCGGAGAGGTAATCACCTTAGTTATATACACTTATATAGTATCATGATTTTTGTACACCATTTGTTGTAGTTTAATTTGTAATAGCATGCTAGTAGCAATTCATTTTTACCAGGTTATTAATTACTAATGTTTATTATAGAAATTGACTGACCTGTAATAAACTTAATTTATAAGTGCTTTGATCGTACAAATATTGTAACTCGTCAATACATAGAATTTGATCGTATAAATAGTCTTTGAGTTGATTGAGTCCTTACCATCAATCTAATTTTTGATGTATCCCAATTTCACAGGTGATGTTGAAGATGAAAAGCAAACATGTGGGAAAAACTATCACCAAGAAAAAGAAAAGTACGTCCTACTAATTTGATATGTTATAGCAAAACGCCTATGAATGAAAAAACTTGACAAAATGTTGTGTCTTGCAGATGTAGTACTAGAAGTTTACAAGGATGTACCAGCATGGCCAGGAAGGCATTTATTTGAGGATGGAGAAAAACGTCGATATTTTGGACTAAAGACAGAAGTACGTGGTGTGGTTGAGTTCGAATGCAAGAACCAAAGAGAATATGAGATGTGGACTCAAGGTGTTTCAAGACTTCTCTCTATGGTGGCTGAGAGGAAGAAGAGATTTCAAACCTAATTAAATGCCAAAGATATTACACTAATATGTTACTAATTAGTAGGTACCACTAGTCTTTGAGAACCAGTACTAGATTAATTCTATGAAGGTAGAATATATTGTATAAAAGTTTTGATGGGCTTGTGAAAAACAATCTAAAACTTATGCATGTATTATATTCTGTATGTTTAGACCTCGAAGAAATTAAGGTGTGATCTCCTAACTCAACATTTTTTATTAAGATGTGGGGCACTAGCATAACATGTCATATTTCAACTATCTTATGAGTTATGACAGTACTGGAATAAGAAGCACAAATTAAAATGTAAGACAACAGCATAAAGCTTATGCAAAAACATAGACCTATCTTCCGAACAAATACTACTACTATTATTATGTATTAGTCTGTTTAACAGTTATGTTAAATGTGTCAAATTAAGGAAACCTTACACGCTAGTTGGAATATCTAGAGATTTTCACTCCACAACTAATGTTTTTTTCTTCTCATGAACCCCAAAACTCTAATCTTGTCACGATCCAACCCCGTGGGCTGCGACTGGTACCCTACTTGGGCACCCAAACAGACTTACATTTTCAATCGTCAAACTATAACTTAGTTCACATTTCAAATTCATCGTTATTAAACAATTCTGAAGATAATTATTTTCTTAAGCGGTCACGCGTATCAAAAGCATCATATCGGAACAAAAGGGGCGGCGGAATACACATCGCCGATCATATGTACATATGCGAACACATGGGCCATTTTGGCCACCATAACAAACAAGACCGCATTAAGACACAAATCGGAAACAAAACGAACACACATAGGACCCACGACCCACATATATGACTACAGGCCTCTACACACCAAAACGGAAACATATGGCGGGACAGGGCCCCGCCGTACCCCAAATAGCCAAATATACATAAATATATACATAACAGAAATATGTACCAAAATATGGGCTCCGAATCAAAAGGGAGCACTCTGTAGTAGCAGAAAGTGTGGCCTACAGTGGTGGATCACCAACGTCTGTACCTGCGGGCATGAAACGCAGCCCCCGAGGAAAGGGGGTCAGTACGAAAGATGTACTGAGTATGTAAAGCACGGAGTACAGAAATTCAAACCATAACCATAGTAAGGTATAGAAAGGGAATACCGAATCAGTATATCAAAACCAGTACGGAAATCATATGTACATAATGCAAGTAAAAGAAATCATGCATAAGGCTCAGGAACGTGGTCCCCACTCCGACACTGGCGCCACAACACAGCATACTCCGGAAAGTTTCAAATCTCCGTACAACCCCGAACATAACACATCATCACACACATCATATCATAAGCCATATCACAACATAACTCCATAACGGAACCCGGCCCTATGGCGAGGTCTCGGGAACCGTAACACAGCATACTGCCGAATATCATAGTGCGCACGATCACAAAACCGGCCCGGGAACCGGCGAACGATATCATAATAGTGGGCACGAGCAGAGTAGTGCGGAAACCAATGCAAATTACATATCAAAACATTTATGAAACTTGATATAATTATATGACAACCCGTTGGGTAAACTAGTCCGAATAACTGATCAATACGGGATTTATTTTACAAAATATTTCTGGAATCGTATTTATAGTTCAAAGTGTAAATCAGAATATTATGGATTAATCAAAACATTATTCTTTAATATCAAAACATTATTCTTTAATAGCTAAAGTCATAAGCAAAAGTCTCTTTCCGATATCGTACAAAGTTAAGTCAGTTAGGGCGAACGAAGGAGACTCGGGACTAGTGGGCCCACCTCGGTTCAAATTGAGGCGGCGTACGAATTTTCCAGACATTTGACCCTATGGAATCATCCATGAGAGTTTAGGGGTAATTCAATCATATTTACGAAAGTTTGAACATTTCTATTCAACAAAGCATAAGTTTCTAATTCAATTTCACTGAATGGAATAGTACTAAAAGTAAACGCGAATTTCTATGAATAGAGTAATCCCCGAGACTCAACTCAAACCTAGAACATCTAGGACATGCCAATAGAAGAAGAGGGATAGCTTTACATACCTTTTCCGCCTCCTAAACGTCTCCAAAATCAAGCCTCAAATTCGCCAAAATCTGCAATTTGGTCACATTTACCAATTGCGAGTTATAGCTTCTAAGAGTTCAACTTAATTTATATTTGTCTACCGAAATTTCGGCAGCATTTCCCCTATACATATAGCATCCCCGAGACTTAGCTCGGCCCAATATATCAACAACCACAACCCAACAATGCCAACAACATCAAAATCATCACAAAACGCACTATAACATAAATAGTCCTCTTTTCTACATAAGGCGACAATTTCCATCCCAACTTCACAATATCAAACTAATATCAACATTCCCATATTCATTTACCAATTCAAGATCATTTAAACATATTTCAATAACATTCCAATCAATACCCAAGGATATAAACAATTCCGCCAATTCCATATTCTATCCGAAACTTCAACGAATGCAACAACACTACCAACTCGCATTGTTTTCTTCCGAATTCATTAACAACAACCATAATTCACATCTAGAATCTTACTTCCACAATTACATAAAAATCATATAAAAATCACATAATTTCCCATAATAACATACAATCATTTTCAATACCAACTTAGCTCGTTAAACCTTTATTTACGTCATAAATGCCATGACGACACAATTAACAAACTAAGCGGAATTTAATTTATCTTTCCTTTGACCACACAATGGCTCACGGCCATGCTTCATCACACACACACACGGCTTCACACACACACACATCACAACTCCATAATTCTCTTCTAATTCCAATCCTCACAACATATATACTTAGTCCCTAACATAAAAGAATAGATTTCTTACCTTTTCTTCAAACTTCAATCTTGCCGCAAACGTTGCTCTCTCGCTAAACCAATTATATCACGTCGGAGAGCGTCCTGAGCTTAACAAGAATTCAAGAGGAACAAGATTTTAGGATCAAGCAAAAGGGACTAGATTTTTTTTTTTTTTTTTGAAAGGGTTCGGCCGAGAGCCTCTTAGAGGGGGCTTTCCAATTTTTTTTTGTTTTCTTTCTTGAACCTTCTAATGGATGAGCACATCTATATTTAGTCACATGGATATATTAAATTATGGGCTTGGGCTTAAGGCACATGGACCATGGCCGGCCATCACTAGGCTTGGGCCTTATTTTCTCTTGTTTTATTTTTTAAGCCCAATTCATTAGAAATCTCGTTTTGTAATTCCCGAAACTAATTTCCGAAATTTCAATTTTACCCTTGGCCTTATTCCGCACTTTCGCTTCGATAATTCCCATGAGTATCACACATGTGTTAAATAAAATAAAAACATGGTCTTATTTCCTACAAGACAAGATTATTCCAAATTTTTCAAGTGCGCAAAAACACGGGATATAACAAATCTAACCATCATGGTGGAGACCGGAGAGAGAAATGAAGGGGAAATGCAAAAATCAGGAAGGGAACGTGCGTTTGGACGTGCAGTAGTGTAATTTTAAAAGGAGTAGCGGGGTAAAAAATGGGTGATCTAATTAAGCCATGTGTTGGACACACGGCAAATTGTAGGGCAAATCAGTGTAATTAGTTTCTAATCGTTAACTGCTAAGTCAATAAAGGTAATACTAGTCAGTTTTGTAACTGCAAGAATATTTCTAAACTAACTACTCCTGTATTAAGGGCGGGCACGAGTGAGCCATTTCGATCGTTCAAGGTATATTTGGACCATTTTTCTTCAGTAAATGTTCGCTATTCTATTATATTTGGACGCTCGTTTCTATTGACGATTCACACAAAGATCGAGTACAAATTATATTCATTGATGGTGTAAAAAGATTACGTCATTAGATCATTATTATAAAGACCACTGCAAGTAATTCTCCCTACTAATTAATTTATGTGGCATCTTTGGTATTTTGAGATTCAAACAAATTTTTCTTTGACCACAATTTTTAATAGATCTTTTAAATATTTTGAATGCCAATTATTGTGACCTATAGTCTCCTTTTTTCAAATATGTAAATTTTAAGAAAAAACTTAATTTATTTTATCCAAATACACAATCAAAATTAATAGTTTGATTCTGAAGTGCTACATAAATTGAGACAGGGAGTAATTGATAGTAAATTTTACATATATAGAAAGTAATCTTCTATTAAATGTCCAAATACACTAAAAAAATGTAAGAAAATATTTACAAAATCTTTTCATTTAACTTAAATCTTCACAATTAAGAAGTACTCCCTCCGGTTCAAAATGAGCATTCACTTAACCTTATCTTTTCGTTTTAAAAAGTGTCAACTTACCGAATCAAGAAAAAATTAACCTTATAAGTGTTAAGTGACTAAATCCTATATCTATTTAATTACGAATAGTTTAATCAAATTATCTATTATTGCCGGAGCTAGTAATTTCCTAAAGGTATGCAAATGTCTAAGTGGTCCCTTTTTTGAATCGGAAGTAGTAATATCTTAAAGGTAATTTTACCTAAAAAAGAGCTCGCAGGAAAAAAGGAAACTAACCATTTATGTAATTATGTTGCTTTTACCAATTACAGCAGTAAAAAGTTGAGGAATCGTACCAGTGTAAAATTTCTCTGTATAAGAGAGCGTCGAAGAAGAATTGAAAATGGGTATGGAAGAAAACGATGAACACGATTCTAAAGAGAGTGTTTTACAGAGATATTTTCTACGTGAATGGAAGCTTGTCAAATCACTCCTTAACGATATTATTTCCAATGGCCCTGTCTCCAACATCTCTTCTGTCCATAAAACTCTCTCTCTCTCTAATGTATTATTATAAGTTCAATGCTATATTCTTAATTTAATTAATAGCAACGATAAAAAGTTTAATGCATGTTGTAGTATTAGTTCATTTCTATCTCCAACATCTTTTTTGCGCATGGTTGTTGTAAAAGAGCACAATCATGCATTAAATTTATTGAGTACGGACATACAGCAACGAACCCTGTGTGATGCCACAAGTAGGGTGTACGCACATATGGATACCGGATTTAAACTCTATGATTTCAACCTTTTAAGATTTTGCATTGAACCCATTATATTTTTAAAGTTATGGGTTCATATCTACTACTCTCTCTGTTTTAATTTACGTGAACCTATTTCCTTTTTAGTCAGTGCCAAAATGAATGACCTCGTTCCTAATTTGGAAAAATATTCACTTTATGAAATGGTTTACAGCCACACAAATATTCAAGACTTATTTTGAACCACAAGGTTCACATAAATTGAAACAGAGGGAGTACTTATTATAATTTTAATAATTTTTTATACATAACTTTGTGTTCCACGTTGAAAGTTAGGGTTGAACCTCTACCTAATATGTTGCATCCGTCTCTTGCTGAACGCATACTTTACCCTTACCTTTGTGTAGAGAATTGTTACAATCTACTATTGAAGTTTCCTGGACAGGGGATACGTAATTGGGATACCTTTGGGTGATGTACTATACAAAATAGCCAGCAAATGTATAGGTTTTATATATTTATAATTAAATACATGTACTATACAATAATATACATATACTATACGTATAATATACATATCAGTGTATAGGTTTTGTATATTTAGGCAACTGCTGGTAATTAAGTTTGACCGAAGGGACATGGAAGAATCTCATACGTAATTGGCCTTGGAATATTATCTGGGAAATGAAAGCTCCTGTTAAAGCAGCCTGTTTTGGCTGGATTGTCACCTGGGGGGCTTGTTTAACTCAGACTAACTTGCAGAAGAGGGGTCATGCTCTAAGCAGCCGATGCTATCTACGAAGAGTGCATTAATTCTTTGCCTGACTATTAAAAAATATTATTTTGCATATGGACAAATATCAGGAGCAAGGTCAATTACTGGAGCCTTACCTCGAGTGTATGGTTTCAGCCCTCATGTCCATTATCCGTTCAAAAGCTGTCGATCCAGGTTCTACCTCGGAAGAAATTCTTGAAGTAATCAAGCCTATATGTATCATAATCTATTCTCTGGTGACGGTCTCTGGCTACAAGGCTGTTGTCAAGTTCTTCCCACACCAAGTCTCTGACCTTGAGTTTGCAGTATCTCTCTTAGAGAAATGCCATAATGCACAAGCTGTAAGGTCATTATGACAAGAAAGTACTGGAGAGATGGAGGCAAAATGTGTGATACTATTGTGGCTTTGCGTTCTTTTATTAATACCATTTGATATATCTTCTGTCGATAGTAGTACTGCGGATAATAACTACATTGGAGGTGACGAGCCACCTCCCCTTGTATTAAGAATTCTAGAATTCTCTAAAGACTACCTTTCAAGTGCGGGTCCTATGCGAAGCATAGCTGGTTTGCTTCCCTCGAGGTTTCTAACACGCCCTGATATGACTAAGGCTTTTACCAGGTCTCCAACTGCCCAAAACCTTGCCATTAATAACGGTTTTTGATTCGAAATGCGCAGTCAAAAAAGAAAAAAAAAACGTAAAAGTAGATGGATTCTCTGGTCATTCTCATGTATGCACATTTATGTTTGTGAATGCAAATGACGATATGGGTGTTGGAGTAGCATTTACTGCATTTCGCTTTGCTTGTTATGGGATATGCAGTTCACTTTTATGCGTGATAGGCACAAAAAACGTGTCCTTTCTTGCAAATTGTCATAAATACCTGCTTAGTTTTCTCATTTCTTTAAGAATGAAATATGCTGAGGAAGTATGGATATGAATGTTTCATGCCTACTTAGGAATTATTTTAAGTTTTTCAAGTTCTTTTACACCATATGTTTGACATACATAATTGCTTTCCCATATATTTGTTTTCAGCTTCATGGACTGGACGCATTAAGTCATGTCCTGTCTTTCAAATAATATTGTCAATCACTTCCAGCTATTGGGTGCAGTTGAAGCACTAGCTGCTATTTTCAAGGTTCGCCTTTTGTTCTTTTTGCCCTATTTTGGAATATTTCCTAGCTTTCCTTTATGTATATTGTTAATCTGTAGAAACTATGATCCTACTTATGATCCTACTTTAGAACTTAGATATTCCTCTTTAACTCAAATTTGAATGAACTGAATTCATCTTCATGCCTTGCCCTTCAGACCATGAAGTACTTATAGTTATAGCTGCTCTTCCTGGAGCAATTTCTTCTGGTAATTATCTGAGACAGAGGTTGTGTTGATAGTCAATTCTGAAAGAAATGGACAAGGGTGGAAAATCAATTTGATTTTGTAAAGTAAATTCCAAGTTTAAGTTGTAGTGACCTTCAAAAAATCTCTGATGTTATAATATCAGAGTCCAGTCGATGAATGGAAGAGATGATCGATCATCAAACAAAGTCTAACATCTTTAATAACGTTGACAGTTCTTTTTGGTTGTACTCACTATGTAGTGGTACAATCGTGCAACATGTTATGTAACCCATTCGTTAGTTTATGTTCTTTTGGTCTTGTTTTAATATGTGTATTTCTAAGTATTTACCCCGAATTCGGATAATCAATTAAATTTGTGAATGGGTATAGGATATATGCTTTGTTCTTGATGTGTGTTAAGGGGGAAAAACAAGTATTTGGGAGCTCCTTAGTGAAACGGCTAGTGACGATAGTTTGCTAGTGATACGAGTGTTAGTGAACAAAGTATGATATTAGATGGATGGAATGCAATAATAATAATAACTGGTGGCCTTGGCCGAATCAAACAATGAGAGAGATTGTATATATGAATTTTTCTACTACAAGTGTTCTTGGAAAATAAAAGTTACCAACCCCTTTAAAGGAAGGGGACGTGCCCTATTTATAGTGGCACCCCCATGGTTCTCATACAATATGAGTTAATAAAATAATAATAAAAAGGACTGCTCTGCACGGATTTGGTGCGATTAGACTGACGGCGCCGTCTGACACACGCATGGTAGGTAGCTGACCATGACTGGACGTTACTGGCTCGTGACCCGTCTGCAACGGCCACACGGACAAACGGTCACTCGGGCTAACGGTCATGCGGACCAACGACCATGAAAGCCCGAGTCCTCGGGCTTGGCCGTTTCAACGATGCAGAGGGCAGATCAGTCGGTGCCCTTGCTCGGCTTCGGCCCGGGCACTGTTTCGGTCAAGGGCGAGTAGCCTCGGGCGCATCATTGTTCCTTCCTCCGGTTCCCGTTCCACCGGTTTGGCTCACATCCGGCTTTTACCGTATACAGATAGCCCCACACTTCCCGGATCTGCGATCTGTCGGAGAAACGGGAAGTGGATAATTCCCAAAAACCGGTGGTTCCGGCAGCTCGTCATTGTCTTCTTATTTTGGCGGGAACGATTGCGTAATGCGTCCCCTTTTATCGGCCACGTGTCCCGCTCCGGATGGCTCGTCTCTGTCAATCGCCTTTTTCACATCGTTTCAAGTCACTTCGAATTAATGACGGGACACGTGGCGCCCCTTGATTGGCCGTTCTCGGTAACCGCTCCTCTTCTTTGCCTATATAAGGCCCTTCACCTCCTTATTTTTCCATTTTCACGCATTTGATCTCCTTCAAATCCACTCCATTTTCTGCACCTTTTCATCTTCACCGCACACAATTAACTTCCCATTTGATCTGCTGCTGTTTCATTGATTCGCACAGCGTGCAAAAAGAACCAATTCTGCTCCCCTTGCTTTTAGTTATTACTAGTCTCTTCATCTTTCTTAAATCCCTCTCTTGGGTCTTCCTTCTTTCTCGTCATCACGATGTCTGAATCCACTTCTCATGATGCTCCACCGGTATCGTCCCCAGGGGCCGAGCCTGCGACCCCGGTTAAATTCGAGTCCACGGCCTCGGATATCATACCGGCTAAATTCAACTTTAATAAGGACCTTGAGGTCGAGAAGCCTTCCTTCGTTTCATACAGGGGATTTGACGTGAGGCGGTATCCCTCATCTATCACCGAGGAGAGGCTCGACATAGTCCGGGCCGATTGCGGGTGGGACACCCGTCCGGTTCGGGTTTTCGCCCCCGGGCCAGATGAATCCGTTACCGACCATCGTGAAGGGTTTTTGTATGTTTATACATACCCCTTCACTCTCAAACTCGACCCCCCGGTGGACCCGGTCATTCTCGACATGTGCCGGGTTTACGGCGTTACATTGGCTCAGATCGGCCCAAACGTTTGGAGGGTCGTAGCGTGCCTCTGGATGTTGGCCAACAACGCCGAGGAGGAGTTCACACTGGCCCATCTGATACGCCTTTACTCCCCGAGGCTGTTCCGGGGTGGTGTAATGAAACTGGCCAAGCGGAGCCGGAACCAATTCTTCTCGAAAATGGATGAAGATCGAGACCGGGGATGGTTGGAGCGATATGTCCGGGTGAAGACCGAGGACATAATTCCAGCCGAGCACATGCCCTTCCCGGAGAAGTGGAATAACAAGCGTAAGCTCGAAGTCTCGAACAATTGCGTTAGTATTGCTTCGTCAAATTTTGATTCTGCTTTCTCACCGTTTCTTTCTTACTTTTTCCAGCCAATGGGTACATTCCTCCGGCCATCCGGAATCTGAACGATTGGGTCACCGTGCTCCTCGCCCAGCATCCCTACGACGACCGGACATGGGCTCACCTGTCTCGTGGTCGATGGATTGCCCAAAATCACGGTAACCTTCTATTTTTATTTTGCTGCATTCCCCTTTATTCGTTTTGTCCCTTGACCTTTGCTAATATTTTGTCTTTTTAGGTTTGCCTAAGGGCTCGGTAGCAACTAGATCGGAGTCGGGGACCGCCCCTCCGGCACCGGCGCCCGAATTCGACACAGTGGGTTCTTCCCGTGTCCTCTCCGATGCTGCAAAAAGAAAGCGGCCTTCCGAAAAGGGGCAGACGTCGAAAAGGAAGAAGGCAAGGAGTGTTGCTCGTCCTTCGAGGGAAGAGACAGAGCCCGACATCATTGTTCGGAGAGTCGGCTCCGTTCCCACTGTGGCTTCAATACCGGAGGAGGCGGTCTCCGTTCCGCCCCTTCCTTCCGTCGGCGAAGGCCTCTTGGTTCCTGCTCCACATTCAGGTGCGGAAGATATACTTTCACCAGCTCCTCTTCGGTCGATTGACTTTGTCGACATTTCAGGTGAAACTTCTTCGAAAGATGCTCCCCTTCAAAGAAAAAGGTCCGGGGAAGCGGTTGCTGTTGAAGCCAATATAAGGACTGCCCCAGCGCCGGAGTGCGAAGCCCCCACAGGCGCTCGCCCGTCTCCCGAGCACGAGCCTGCTGCAACTGTGGAGCCCTCGGCCTTTGCCAAAATTATTGAGGCTGCTCCAAGTTCATTTACCCCGGCTAGGCGGGTGGATGATTTTGATGATATGTTCTCGAGCACCCCCCCCCCCCCCCCCCCCCGCCCCGCTACCGGAGAAGCAGCGGGCTTTGGTCATCTCCCTATTCCTCGGGCCACGAGGCCGGTCAACCGGATCTCCGAGTCAGTGGCCAGGGCCAGCTTGGTAAACATCTTCCCGGCCCCGAGCGTGGAGCCAAGAAGAACCAGATCGGCCGTAGTCACCGTACCCGAGGACTGCAGCTTTCTGTCGCGCCCGGTGGGCGTAGCGAGCTATTTGCGGCCCCTTATTTCTGACTCGGACAAGCGCAAAATGACCGAGCTCACTTGGCAGTGCCTCATTAACGAGGGTATGCATGCAAGCAACCGGGTAAGCTCTTCTGTCATCCTTGTACAGGTTATCAATGGATTTTATCCTCATTTTGCCTAAGTCTTCTGACTTGTTTTACCTGTAGAGTGTGGTGTTGGTTAATGAAGCTTTCATCCGTGCCCAACATGAGATAGATGATCTCCGAGGCCAACTGGATGCCCAAGGCCGAAAAACGGAGAAATATCGGCATCTCCTTCAGGAGAAGGAGGAAGAGTTGAATCGGGCGGCCGTGCTGGCCAACCTTCGTCCCGAGCTCGATGCGGCTAAGGACGAAAACCGTCGTTTGAAGGGTGAGCTGGTCGCTATGACCGACTATAACCGGAGCCTTGAGGCTGAAAAGATCGGCCTTAGCCGGGATAAAGCCCGGTTTTCTTCGAGGCTAGATGAGCGGTTTCCCGACTCCGGGGGGAGCTGGACTCGGTGAATGCTGATGCAACAACCCTGGCTGAGAGGAACCGGCGGCTCGAGTCCGAGGCTGCTTTGTCCGACGAGCGCAGGAGGGTGTTCGAAGAGAAAGCCGAGGAGCGATCTCGGATATGCCAAGGCCTAAGAATCGAGCTCGAGGAGGCGGCTATTGCCAACAATGCCCTTAAGGCCGAGCTGGATGCAGCTACTGGTAGGATAAGTGTCCTTGAGGGGGACCGGGCCGATTTGGAAGCAAAACTGGCCAAGGCTGAGGCCGACTTGGATGAAACATGGAGAAGTGTTGAGGCGGCCGAGGCTCATACTGCTATTGTTGCCGAGTATGAGAAGTGGAAGTCTCGGCGGATCACCCTCGAGCAAGCCGAGTACGGTCTCTCGGATCATCCGACCCTGATACTTGAGGCCAAGAGGATGGAGGAAGAAGCCAATCATGCCCTCGGGTCCGAGTCAGACGACTCCGAGCGAACTGTGTCCGAGCACTCATCCACCTCCAGTCATGCCGGATAATATGGGGCTTATGCCTTGCTTTTTGTTTTTGTTTTTTGCCTTTGTAGGACTTTGTTTTTCTTTTGGTGTAAGAGACATCCGTTGTATAAATGAAAAATGCATCTTTCTGCTTCTTCGTTTGAATGTTTGCTCGCTGCTTTTGCTATAGTTGTTGGTCTGTTCTAGGACCAGTTCTTACCCGCCGGTCTTATCCGATATTTTGGGGCCGGTGGATTATCGAATTTTGGCTTGGATCATAGTGATCTCGTTGCCCTTGCCGAATTCCGACCAAGGTACCCGGCGTAGGGTATGCGAACGAGGCAACGCCGATATACGACGGTTATCAACTGGGCAAAGTATATTTAATCATAAAGTTGTTATCCCAAGTTTTGATAACTTGTGTTTGCAAAAATGTTTGTACATATGAGAATTTTAACTCCTTCCTTAGCCGTAGCAAATGTAAAATGGGACACGATTCATTATGATCGTTTGGTCCTTACATCGGAGGCTATGGCCGGTGGCCGGGCCTTAGTTCTGCCGTAGCAAATGTAAAATGGGACACGATTCATTATGATCGTTTGGTCCTTACATCGGAGGCTATGGCCGGTGGCCGGGCCTTAGTTCTGCCGTAGCAAATGTTGAGCTTCTCCGTTTGTTTTAACCGGTGTCATCTTTGGTGTGGCATGGTACTCCCCTAGCACTTATCTGATCTCCAAGGTCGGGTGAGTGCTATTATGTCCTTATCGGAGGATGCGACACCAGGTGACCGGGTACTTGCCCTTCGTATTCGTCAAGTAACACGTTGTACTCGTTGCCTCATTAAAAACCTTGTCGGAAAACCCATTTTGGGACAAAACCGTACTAAGGAAAAGAGTGCAACACGTGTTTTCAGATCTGGGCTCTAATTTTGTCCCTCACTTGCCTTCCTGCAAAAGGAGAAAAGTTGATAAGAGAATACGGGGAGTCCATACCTTAGCAGTAGTATCTCTTTAGGTGGGCCACGTTCCAGTTATTACGCAGACGTTGCTTGTCCATGGACTCCAACTAATACTACCCTTTGCCCGTTATACCGGTTATCTTGTACGGGCCTTCCCAGTTCGGACCCAGCTTTCCCTCGTTGGGGTTCTTGGTGTGCAAGGTAACTTTTCGAAGTACTAAATCCCCAACTTGGAAGTGCCGGAAGTTGGCTCTTCGGTTGTAATATCTTTCCATCCTCTGTTTCTGGGCCGCTATGCGGACCACCGCTCTTTCGCGCAGTTCATCCGCGAGGTCGAGCTTCACGGCCGTGGCCTCCCCGTTTGACTCTTCGGTGGTATACCTGAAACGGAGGGTCGGTTTGCCAACTTCCACGAGGATGAGGGCTTCGGCTCCGTAAACCAACGAGAACGGGGTTTCCCCCGTGCTCGACTTGGATGTGGTTCTGTAAGCCCACAATACTTCCGGGAGTATCTCCCTCCAATGATGCTTCGATGCTTCAAGTCTATTCCTCAGATTTTGGATTATTGTTTTGTTAGTTGATTCTGCCTGTCCGTTCGCACACGGGTGATATGGGGTCGACACGATTTTCTTGATTTTCAACCCCTCGAGGAAACTGTTGACCTTTCCACCCACAAACTGGGGGCCATTATCACAGGTTATCTCGGAGGGGATGCCGAAACGGCAGATGATGTGATCCCATATGAAGTCGATGACTTCCTTCTCTCTTATCTTTTCGAAAGCCTGCGCTTCAACCCATTTAGAAAAATAGTCAGTCATAAACAAAATGAAACGGGTCTTACCTGGTGCTTGAGGCAACGGACCCACAATGTCCATTCCCCACTTCATGAAAGGCCAAGGTGAGGTCACCGAATGCAGTAACTCCCCGGGCTGGTGAATCATCGGTGCGTGCTTCTGACACCCGTCGCATCTTCGGACAAAAATTTTCGCGTCTTCATCCATCTGATTCCAGTAATAACCGGCCCTGATAATTTTTCGAACCAAAGCTTCCGCACCGGAGTGGTTGCCGCAGGTTCCCTCGTGTACCTCTCTTATCACGTATTCCGTTTCACCGGGGCCCAAACACTTAGCCAGAGGACCGAGGAAAGATCGTCGATACAGTTGACCGTCCACCAAGCAAAAGCGAGCAGCCTTGGTCCGTAATGATCGTGACTCCTTCGGGTCATTTGGGAGCTTACCATCACGCAAGTAGTCGATGTACTTGTTGCGCCAATCCCAGGTCAAGCCCATTGTGTATATTTCGACGTGCCCGGTTTCTATGGCCGTGTTTGATAAGTGCACCGTTGCCTTGAGGTTGATTTTCTCCCCCTCGACCGAGGATCCCAAGTTTGCTAATGCATCGGCTTCGCTGTTCTGTTCCCTCGGTATGTGCTGCATGGTCCATCCTTTAAATTGATGAAGTACCACTTGGGTTTTTTCGAGGTACCGCTGCATCCGTTCATCCTTTACCTCGAATATGCCGCTCACCTGGTTCACGACCAAAAGCGAGTCGCACTTTGCCTCGATCGTTTCGGCCCCCATGCTTCGAGCCAACTCCAAACTTGCAATCATAACCTCATAGTCGGCTTCATTGTTAGTCAATCTAGCAGTTCTAACGGACTGTCGGATGACATCCCCGGCCGGGGTCCTAAGGACGATCCCTAGTCCGGAACCTCTAAGATTCGAGGCCCCGTCCGTGTGTAAAGACCAAATGCCGGTGGTCTTTCCCGAGGTCAGCAAAAGTTCCTTCTCGACCTCGGGGACCATGGCCGGGGTAAAGTCTGCCACAAAATCGGCCAAGATTTGGGATTTGATGGCCGTCCGAGGCTTGTACTCGATGTCGTAACCGCTAATTTCTACAGCCCATTTTGTTAATCTACCGGTTAACTCTGGTTTATGCATGATGTTTTTTAAAGGGTAAGTGGTTACTACACATATGGGGTGGCATTGAAAATAGGGTTTGAGCTTTCTGGAAGCGCTTACCAGTGCTAATGCCAGCTTCTCCAAATGGGGATAACGGGTCTCCGCATCCCTCAAAGTTCTACTTACATAATAGATAGGGAATTGCGTACCTGATTCTTCTCGGACCAAAACTCCGCTTACCGCCATTTCGGAGACTGCTAGGTAGAGGAAAAGTGGCTCATCGGTCTTCGGTGTGTGCAACAACGGGGGGCTGGACAAATACTTCTTCAACTCCCTTAGGGCTTCTTGGCACTCTGGTGTCCAAACGAAGTCGTTCTTCTTTCTGAGCAAAGAGAAGAACCGGTGACTCTTGTCCGAGGATCTCGATATGAAACGGCTCAGCGCCGCTATCCTCCCGGTGAGCTTCTGTACCCCCTTTATGTTGTTCACGACCTCAATATCCTCGATGGCCTTGATCTTGTCCGGGTTGATCTCAATTCCCCGGTTCGACACCATGAAACCCAGAAATTTACCGGACCTCACCCCGAAAGCACATTTTTCCGGGTTAAGCTACATGTTGTATCTACGGAGCACATCGAAGGTTTCCTGCAAATGTTTTAAATGGTCCTCTGTTTCCAGGAACTTAACAACCATATCGTCAACATAAACTTCCATTGTTTTCCCTATTTGTTCTTCGAACATCCCATTAACTAGGCGTTGGTAAGTTGCACCGGCATTTTTTAACCCGAAAGGCATGACGTTATAACAGTAAGTCCCATAGCGGGTGATGAAGGACGTTTTCTCTTGATCCTCCGGGTGCATCCGGATTTGGTTGTACCCGGAGTAAGCATCGAGGAAACTTAACATTTCATGTCCGGCCGTCGCATCGATCATTCTGTCGATGTGAGGCAATGGAAATGAATCCTTCGGGCATGCCTTGTTTAAATCTTTATAATCGACACACATTCGAAATTTATTACCTTTCTTGGGCACCACCACCACGTTAGCGAGTCAATCCGGGTATTTCACCTCCCGGATGGAACCTATATTCAAAAGCTTTGTTACCTCGTCTTTCACGAAAGCGTGTTTTGGCTCTGCCATGGGCCTTCTTTTTTGCTTCACCGGGGGAAATTTTCCGTCCAAGCTGAGTTTGTGTGACGCTATTTCCGGTGATATACCTGTCATGTCTATATGCGACCATGCAAAGCAATCGGCGTTAGCTTGAAGAAACTCAATTAATTTACGCCTGAGCTCCGGGGTAAGCCCCGTGCCCAGGTATACCTTTCTGTCCGGTAAGAACTCGAACAAGATGATCTGCTCCGGCTCCTCCACAGTTGACTTGGTCGCGTCCGAGTCATCCGGCATGACAAAGGATCTGGGCATCCCGAAGTCATCCTCCTCATGCACTGGATCTGATCCAGTATACTTTAGTTGCTATTGGGGGACCTCCCCTCCAGTTGTTCCTTCTCTTCCTGAGCCGGCTCCTCGGGCCGGTGAATTGCCTCTTCTACTGCGAACATTTCCTTTGCTGCGGGCTGCTCGCCTCGGATGGTTTTCACCCCCTCCGGAGTGGGGAATTTCAGCAACTGATGCAGTGTTGAGGGAACTGCCTTCATGCTATGTATCCAAGGTCTGCCCAATAACGCATTATATTTCATGTCCCCTTCGATCACATAGAACATTGTTTGCTGAATGGTGCCATCCACGTTCACGGGCAACGAGATCTCCCCCTTCGTGGTTTCACTGACCATATTGAACCCGCTGAGTACCCGAGCCACCGGTACAATCCTATCGAGCAACCCTAGCTGTTCGACTACTCTCCATCGGATGATGTTGGCCGAGCTACCTGGGTCAACCAAAATACGTTTAACTTTAGTTTTAAAGACAAGTACAGAAATTACCAGTGCATCGTTGTGCGGTTGAACGATGCCTTCCGCGTCTTCGTCATCAAAGAAAATAGAGCCCCTGGTCGAATGGTCTCGGATGTGTTTTTCACGAACAATTGAGACCTTGGTCCGTTTCATTACCGGTCCCCGAGGGACGTCAATTCCCCCAACTATCATGTTGATTGTATGCTGGTGTTCAACCGGTTCGACCCTTCGGTGAGCTTTCCTTTCTTTGTAGTGATTTTTGGCTCGCTCGCTCAATAGATCTCGGAGGTGGCCGTTCTTTAATAACCGGGCTACCTCTTCTCTCAACTGGCGGCAATCCTCCTTTTTGTGACCATGGGTTCCGTGATATTCACACACCACGCTCGGATCCCGCTGTCCCGGGTCTGACTTTAGTGGTTTTGGCCATCGCACATCCGGGACGCGGCCGATGGCCGATACAAGGCCCGAGGTATTGACGTTGAAGTTGTACTCCGAAATCTTTGGTGGACCCTTATTGTTGACGGAACTTCCGGCGTCGCTTCCGAAAGAGAGTCCCCGGCTGTTTGACGGGCGCTCGACCCGCTTGCTACCTCGACCGGAGAGGTGGTTTGGGCTTTGCCTCGACCTTTCCGACCTGAAAATTGGTCTCTCCGAGTGGGAGAATGGCCGAAACCTTTCTTTTGATGATTCAGACTTCATTTCATAACCTTTCCTCGACTTCTCGAATCCTCTATCCACTTTTAACTTTACCGGAGAGAGCTCGAACTGATCATCCTCTACCCGAATCTTCGATTCATACCGATTGTGGACATCGTCCCATGTCACGGCCTCGTATTCCAGCAAATTTTCTTTCAACTTGGCCGAGGCAACTGAACTTAGCATGTTGAGCCCCTTTGTGAAAGCTTGTGCGGCCCATTCTTCTGGTACCGGGGAGAGTTCCATCCGTTCCCTCTGGAACCGGGTGACGAACTCCCGTAGTAGCTCATCGTCCCTTTGAGTTATCCGGAAGATATCGGCCTTACGGGCCTGCACCTTTATGGCACCGGCATGTGCTTTTACGAAGGCATCGGCGAGCATTTCGAAAGAAGTGATCGAGTGCTCGGGTAAATGGTCATACCACGTCAACGCTCCCTTCGACAGAGTTTCCCCAAATTTCTTCAGCAACACCGACTCGATCTCATCTTCTTCCATATCATTGCCTTTTATGGCACAAGTATACGAGGTCACGTGCTCGTGCGGGTCCGTGGTGCCGTCATACTTCTATATGTTGGGCATTTTGAACCTCTTCGGGATCAGTTTCGGGGCCGCACTCGGTGGAAAAGGCCTTTGGATGTACCTTTTCGAATTCGGCCCCTTCAGTAAAGGCGGAGCCCCCGGTATCTGGTCCACCCGAGAATTGTATGTCTCGACCCTCTTTTCGGTCGAATCCACCCGTTTCGCCAAGGTTTCGAGCATCTTTAGGACCTCGGTTAAGGAGCCGGCTCCGGAGCCGTCGCTCTCAGCTATTCGTGCTTCGTTTCTTTCGGTTTCGGCTATACCCTTTGCCTTTACCGGCCCTGTTTCACCCTTCCCGCTCTGCAGCTGTGCTATTGCTATTCCTTGCTCGGCGATTGCCGCTCTTTGTTCCTGCAACATTTCAAAAATTAAACGTAAGTTAACACCATCGTTTGGTGCGTCCAGTTCTCTCCGGTCCCGATCCCGGGACAACGTAACGGAATGGTGAGTATTTAGAGGATCGGTAGCCGGTAGGGCGGCATTCTCTTGATCCACGGTATTTTGCCGGTTGAGTCCCTCCCTTGAATCAACGGGGTTCGGGTCAGCGGGGTGCGGCAATGCCCGCAGTCCGCTCCCTTCGGTTTCTGCCACGATCTCGGTATTATTGACATGACTGGATTGTTCGACGTCCGCCATTTGGACCGTTTTCACAGAGATGGGTAGGGACGCTTTTGGTTTTGATGAATATGGTAGAAATCAAGGCCAAAGACCACTATTATCCTAGCCCCACGGTGGGCGTCAAACTGTTTACCCCGGATTCGGATAATCAATTAAATTTGTGAATGGGTATAGGATATGTGCTTTGTTCTTGATGTGTGTTAAGGGGGGAAAACAAGTATTTGGGAGCTCCTTAGTGAAACGGCTAGTGACGATAGTTTGCTAGTGATACAAGTGTTAGTGAACAAAGTATGATATTAGATGGATGGAATGCAATAATAATAATAACTGGTGGCCTTGGCCGAATCAAACAATGAGAGAGATTGTATATATGAATTCTTCTACTACAAGTGTTCTTGGAAAATAAAAGTGACCAACCCCTTTAAAGGAAGGGGACGTGCCCTATTTATAGTGGCACCCCCATGGTTCTCATACAATATGAGTTAATAAAATAATAATAAAAAGGACTGCTCTGCACGGATTTGGTGGGATTAGACTGACGGCGCCGTCTGACACACGCATGGTAGGTAGCTGACCATGACTGGACGTTACTGGAGCGTGACCCGTCTGCAACGGCCACACGGACAAACGGTCACTCGGGCTAATGGTCATGCGGACCAACGGCCATGAAATCCCGAGTCCTTGGGCTTGGCCATTTCAATGATGCAGAGGGCAGATCAGTTGGTGCCCTTGCTCGGCTTCGGCCCGGGCATTGTTTCGGTCAAGGGCGAGTAGCCTCGGGCGCATCATTGTTCCTTCCTTCGGTTCCCGTTCCACCGGTTTGGCTCACATCCGGCTTTTACCGTATACACTAAGTACAGTATTGGTTGCTCTTAATGCAGAATGGAAGTTCTAAAGTGTTGCTTAGTGCGGTTCCTGGTGTTTGGAATGGCATATCAGCTCTGATGAAGTCCAATTCTGCAGCTCGGAGTCCTTTGCTTCGCAAGTATCTTGTGAAGCTATCTCAAAGGATTGGGATGATCTGTCTCCCTCCACGTCATCTGTCATGGAGATACGTGGTAAGAATAAGACAGTTATTTATGCAAAAGATGAGGCTTCAATGTTTCTTACAAGTTACAAAGTGACAGTTGCTCTTCTTCAAAATGTTTTCGTGCACTTAAATAATTAACTACATTCAGTATCGTTATTGGGAACCAGTTTTCATACCTTCGTTCTAAGAGAAAAAGTTGTGATGCTTTATGGAATAGGGAGATGGGGCTCTTTGTAGTTTAATGTCAGGATCATCCTTTTCTTTATATTGCCCTACTGATCTTAATGGGACTTTGAACATTGTCCTCCTTTCTTGATCTTCTTCATCCTTGTCAATGTTTCTCTTTCATCTGAAGAAAACTACAATGCAGTCATGTTAATCAAAGTTAAGAGCAACCTGTTTATCAGCTCTTTTTCTCTTTGTTCATTTACAGGATATTTCTCTCTGTTTCTCCTTCCTGCACATTTTGGTATTCCGCTGGAAATACTTAAATACTGATCAGTACCTGCATTGTCATATAGGGTAGAACCAGCACGCTTGGAGGGTATATTAGTGTCGATAGAATCAAAATGGACCAGTACAATGATGCCAGAAACGATGATCCTTTGAACTTCTATCAAAGCCCAAACTGTCAGGAAGAAGAAGACTCGGATGTTCCTGATATAGCAGAAGAGATTATTGAATTACTGCTTTCAGGAATGCGTGACACGGTATGTCTAAAGCTGAGCTTCCATCATATACTTATCTGATTTTCCTACTTAGTCATAGGTATTTGGTGCAAGACCCTATACAAACTCAAGTTGATAGTAGTTTTCCCTGGATGCTTTTTCTTTCTTAAATTGCCCTTCATCTCCTGCTCATTGAGTAAGCACAAACAAAGGCCCAACTGTTTAGTGGAAGAATCATAATAAACTTAAGTTGTATATCCGCTTATGCTCTTCTTATATTTTATCTTTAGCTAGTGCCTTTGAAAACATGACATCTTGATGCTAACGTTATGTCTCTGTGTGTGTGTGTGTTCGGTTTGATAAATGTTTCATTTGCTTATGGCTAGGAGATTCTTAGCATCAGTTGCATTCTGAAACAGAGACAGGAACATTTATTTACTTCCTTTCTGGCTGACTGATCTTTTTCACATTCATCTGAAGATACTATTGTAAAAACAGGTTTATATCTTCTCATATAGTAGCATCATTTGATATGACATCTTGATGCTAAGGTTATGTCTCTGTGTATGTGTGTTTGGTTTGATAAATGTTTCATTTGCTTATGGCTCGGAGATTCCTAGCATCAGTTACATTCTGAAACAGAGAGAGGAACATTTATTTACTTCCTTTCTGGCTAACTGATCTCTTTTCACATTCATCTGAAGATACTATTGTAAAAACAGGTTTATAGCTTCTCATATAGTAGCATCATTTGATATTCAGTATGTTACTGTTGCAAGGACTTCCTTCCTTTACACATTTTCACTATTTATTACGTATTTGTTTGCAACTTTTGCATCTTAAAGATTTTATCATGGTACTACAGGGCACCATTGTGCGTTGGTCTGCTGGAAAAAGTATTGGCGTTGTTACTTCACGGTTAACTTTCTTGCTTTTAGATGAAGTCCTTTCATCTGTTCTGGAGCTCTTTTCACCTAGCAAGGTATGTTAATAAAGTTGTTTCAAGCCAATTGATTTGTCCCTATGTCTTAATAAATGCAATATTAATTAGGGAGACCGATATCAGGTAGTGCTAATAGCTCCTCACGCGCTTCGTATTTCTTGATTGTTCAGTTGGTATGCACTTCATATTTCATAATTGTTCATTTGCTTTAGTTATGCTCATGTATTCTAGTGTGGCAGGGTGACAGCTCATGGCATGGTGGTTGTTTGGCGCTAGCTGAATTGGCACGTAGAAGAATGCTGTTACTGATTAGGTTTCGCAAACTTGTTCCTGTTGTTATGAAGGTTGTCCTTATTGAAGTTCCGAAATGTTATCTGTAGTACTTTTCATCTTCCTTTACCTCTATATGTTGGACCTTGTGATTGAGCAAGTACTTTTCTCTTAAGAGTATGAACTTACTTGTGGTACACAACTTGCATCATCAGTGTATATCTTTCTCCTTCCTTCATTACCTTCCTGGAAAAGTATAGGTTAAGAAAGCAGGCAACTCATAGTCAACTATGATCTACTGCATGTTGCTGGATTGTTCTTCCAAGTTGATGCTTTCTCTAGCAACTCTAGTAGGTCACTTGGAGTGTTGTATGTGATATACTTTAGTATTCAAGTGAAACATCTTAACAAGAACCTTAAAAGATAATATTTGTCGCTCCTACTTCTGTCGCAGAAGACAATCTTTCTTCTTGCTGAAAGAGAATGGATAAAACCTGCTGCCTACGTCCATATGAGAGGAGAGAGAGAGAGAGAGAGAGAGAGAGAGAGAGAAAATAGGAAGGGAGGAGGGGGGAGAGAAAGGGTCTCTTATACCCATGATGAGCATGCTTATTAGGCAATCAGAAATGCAGATGCCCATAGGACTCATATGTGCTGACAGATGCAGTTCGAATTAATCTTACTTAGATGTCATTATCGGCATTCATGTCATGGTCAGTGTTTCTATTGTGTACTTACCAGCATATAGTTTTCACCTTGGAAACACAAGACTTTTAGTTTTTCTAAATTATCATCCAATCCATAGCATCTGGAACACATGCCATGCTCTTTTGATGTTTACTAATGAGTCTGCATGAAAAATGGATATATTAGGTGGACTTGTTTCATCTGGGATGAGTTACTGTAACATATCCAATCTAGACTCAGGTTCAAGATAATGGATTGCACGGGACTTGGATAATCCCTTCATTCAACTCTCGCCTTGTTGAAGCTGGATTTTTGTCGCCCTAATAACGAGGGAATTTGTTGTGGCAGGCATTACACTATGACGTTCGAAGGGGTCCACATAGCATTGGATCCCATGTACGTGATGCTGCTGCTGCTTATGTTTGTTGGGCATTTGGCTGTGTATATTGCCATGCAGCTATGAAAAGCATACTTGAACAGCTTGCTCCACACCTTCTCACCGTGGCCTGTTATGACCGCGAGGTACTAAAAACACACGGATCATTCTTTACCCAGTCAATGTGCTTCCTTCTCCAATTGAAATGCTGAAACATTGATATTCTTCTCAGGTTAATTGTAGAAGAGCAGCCGCAGCTGCTTTTCAAGAGAATGTTGGACAACAAGGAAATTATGCTCATGGTATCGATATAGTGAATGCAGCTGATTACTTTGGCTTTCTTCACGTACAAACTCCTATCTTGACATTGCTGTGTGCATTGCTCAGTATGATGTCTATCTTTATCATTTTGTTGATGAGCTTATGAACAGCAAGATCTGTCACTGGGTATGTTTATTCTTGCTTGGTTGTTAGATTTTACTCAGATAAAGCACCTCTTTTGTAAAATATTTATGGTTTTCTTGAGTGTGCCTTTTATTAGTGGTATGCGGAGATGCATAATATAAGACAGCGACCAACGATAGATGCATATGTAGCTGATTCCTTACTAGAGCTTCTTTTTGAGGTTTTAGCAAAATGAATAACATCACATGCTTTGTCACAGCATGCAACTGAAAGAAGATAAAATGAATTTAGTTAGAAACATGATAGGAATTTGCGAACAAATATCATTTTCTATTTTTGCTTTTCTTTCTTTTGCTCCTGGTACTCTAGAGAGGATTGAAGGTATAAAAATTTAGTGATGTGTCAGCAAATTGACTGTTCAGAATTGATGGTGGCAGAGGAGGTTTTGGTAAGGATCTTTTGGATGGGAAACTAAAGGTGTATCCCTTATTATGGCGAACTGTATGATCATTTAGCAGAAATGTGCAATTCACCTTCTTTCTGTACTTTCTCTAGTTTACTTTTCCAATTGAACTTAAAGATATGCATTTATAGCAGTCTAAATCTGAGAACTAAGACCCTGCTTGCTGATGTACTTAACTTCTTTGTTTGTGCACTAGTTCTCGCCTCTGCTTGCACTTACTAGTTCTTCTGTTGGTGGGTCCTGTTAATTGGTTACCTTACTTTTGGAATACAGGACAAAAGTTTAAGAGAGCTTGCTGCAGATGCCCTTTCTTCTCTTGCTAAGTATGATCCTAGATATTTTGCTGGTACCATTTTGGGGAAGTTATTGCCTTGCACATTGTCTTCTGATTTGTGCATGTGTCATGGTGCAACTTTAGCTGTTGGGGAAGTTATATTGGCTCTACATGAGTGTGACTACGTTCTTTCACCAGGTTGGTGTCTCCCTTTCAGCTTTTTACAGTTCGATTATAGAGAAGTGAGCTAGTGTGTGGAGCATTGTAAAGTTGAGGCATGGTATATTTCTGTATTATGTAATATCCAGAAGTGACAAATAAGAAGAGTAATAGAAGTCTTCTTTCAGTTTCCAGAAATTTGGATTATTGCAGGAAAGCCAAGATAAACTGGATATTGGATTTGGGAAGGAGGATTACATTCTAAGACATGCAGTCCTCATTTTTCATAGTTTTTGCACCAAGTGCTAATTAATATGTCTATTCCTCACGCGGGCCTTGACATCCAATTTGTATGTCGTACACAATATTGCCATGTGGGTGCCATTAAATATTTTAAATACCATGAGTCCTTTTAAATTACTGAAGAGAAAAGTATCTGGTCAAGCGTTACGACACAGTCTATTACTGTTTATTATGTATAGCTAATTGTGATCCCTCTACTTTTTTTGTTGCAGATCTGCGGAATCAAGTTGCAGGCGTGGTTCCTGCAATTGAGAAAGCACGGCTGTATTGTGGAAAGGGAGGAGAAATAATGCTTTCTGCTGTTTCCCGTTTCATTGAATGCATTTCATTGGCTTGTGTCAATTGTCCAATTGACAGATAAAATAAAGCAGTGTCTGCTTGACACACTCCATGATAATCTGAGACATCCTAATTCTCAGATACAGGTTTATCGTCTGACTTTGTCAGTTTCCTGCTGATTAGCTTCGATTGAATGAATTGCCTGATTTAATAGTATGTTTGTAGGGTGCTGCTGTTGCAGCCTTAAAGAGCTTTTTTCCTGCATACCTTGTGGCTTCAGAAAGTAAAAGCTTCAGTGCCCTTACGTCAAGATGCCTTGAGCAATTGACTGATCCTACTGTGGCTGCTAGACGAGGATCTTCACTCGCGCTTGGTGTTTTGCCATTTAGGTTTCTACGCGGTAGTTGGAGGTATATACTCCAGAAGCTTTGTGCTGCTTGTGAAATTGAGGTAAAGAAGTGCTTCTGTTTATACTTTTGCTGACAAAGAAGTAAGCTGTGTGTTATCTTGAATGATGGAATACCTTATGCTAAACAGGATAATCCTGAAGAAAGAGATGCTGAAGCACGGGCAAATGCTGTCGAAGGACTGGTATCGGTGTGTGAAAGTTTAACCGAGACACGAGATATTTCCCATCTGTTGTCTGCAGAAGAATGCATATCTCTATACGTGTTTATTAAAAATGAGGTTATGCTGACTTTATTTAAAGCTTTGGATGATTATTCTAAAGATAACAGAGGTGATGTTGGTTCTTGGGTTCGTGAAGCTGCCATGAACGGCCTTGAAAGATGCACATATCTCTATGCTAGGGAGAACTCAAGGGCTTCCTTAGCAAGTCGGAACGAATGGAACTTGGATCTATTTCTCAGTTGAATGAGAAAGATATTACTAACCAGATGAAATTTCTTTTTGATGAAAATGTGGCAACCTGTTTAGTTGGTGGCATTGTTAAACAAGCAGTGGAGAAGATGGACAAATTAAGAGAGTTAGCTGCAAAGGTTCTTCAAAGAATTTTGCACAATAAATCAATTTTTGTACCATTCATACCCCATCGAGAGAGACTAGAAGAAATAGTTCCTGACGACGCTGATCTGAAATTGGGGGTAAGTTAAAAATAGTTGTCTCCTGCTAGTTGCTTATAATTTTTGGTATCTTACAAAGAAGCCTTTTTATGCAATCCTGCAGGTTCCTACTTTCTCACATCCTCGTTTTATTCAGTTACTTGGTAGCAGTTGCTATAGAAAATATGTGATATCGGGGTTGGTTATTTCCATTGGTGTCTTGCAACGTTCAGTGACGAAGGAATTACTCAGTGCTTTGCTTGAATTTCTTCACCCAACAGATGAAAATGTAAGTGGTTCCAGAGAGTACAATCTTTCTAATGACATTCTTTGGGTTCTCCGGACGTACAAAAATTCTGATAGAGTCTTAATACCCACTTTGAAGGTAAATTCAATTGGAGAATCCATTACTGCAAATGATGATTGTCGATCTTTTGGTAAATTATAGACCACAATTTTTTTTATCTTTCTAGAGTTGTCATGTAATGATTTATACAAGCATTTAATTTGTGGGTTGTGATCATAAAATTTATCACAGCAATTGGGGGAATTTTTTTTGACTGTCTATGCAGTATTCTGACCATGTATCCATCTTCCTTTTTATTGATTAGAACCAGTTTTCTTAAAACATTACTCCCTTTGCTCTATTATTATGGCTTTTGTAGTATGTTCCAAAAAGAAATGACACCTTTCTATATTTGAAAACTCTTTTAACTCTAAACTAACCATTTTACTCCTAATGAGATGCACTTATAGCCATAGAAATGTCATGACATGTTCGGGCGCACAAGATATTATAAACCTCTTTGAAAACCCTTACCCTCTGTTTGGATGGTTGTTTCCCGTGGTTCATTAATGTACGATATGGTATGGTACAGTATGGTGTTGTATTGTATTGTATTAATGAACACCATGTTTGGATAGACTGTATCGTTTGTTGTGGTTTAATAACATTTGTATTGTTTGGTTTGACTGTATGATACTGTATAATAACTTGTAAGTTTACTAAAATATCCTTAACTCTTAATTAGAAATTAGTTTCTATATATTAATAAAACTTAGGTAAAGAATAAAATATAAACTTTAAAAAATAAGTGGGTAGTGGGTGGGGGCGGTGGAGGGGTGGGTGGTGTGAGGTGGGTGGTTGTGGGATGAGGGTGGGGGTGGGGTTGGGTGGTGGTGAGGGGTAGTGGGTGGGGGTGGGTAGTGTGAGGTGGGTTGTTGTAGGATAAGGGTGGGGGTAGTGGGTGGTAGGGTGGGGATGAGTTGTTGTGGGGTGGGGTTGGGCAGTGGTGAGGGGCAGTGGGTGGTGGTTGGGGTGGGTGACAGAGGAGTGGGGTAGTTAGGGGTGGGAGTGGGTGGTAAGGCGGGGATAGGGTAGGGTAGGGGTGAGTGATAGGGTGAGGGTGGTGTGGGATGGATAGTAGAGGGTGGAGCAGGGATGGGGTGGGATGGATGGTGGAGGGTGGGGCAGGGGTAGCGTGGGTGGGGGTCAGTGGTAGGGTGGGGGTGAGGGTGGGGTGGGGTATAATGGAGAAATGAAATATATAGCCATGGAAAAACCACCAAATCTGTGGTTACAAAAATTGAAACTTTTCATGGTTATATAACTATGGAATGAACCACGAGTTTACAACACGAGAGAATGACATAAATGGTTCCTTAACTATGAGAGTAGGTTCAAAATAGTCCCTTAACTATGCACTTAACGGTTTTGGTCCTTTAAGTTTGCCATAAGTTAACAAAAATGGTCCCTCAATTATGGGGGTTGGTTAAAAATAGTCCCTTAAGTATGCACGTAACAGTTTTGGTCCTTTAAGTTCGCCAAATGTTAACACTTTTAGTCTCCGACAAAATATTCATCGAACTCTGTTTGTTAGATTTGACGAGAACTATGAAAAAATTAGCGAGAACTCACATTTGAGTGTACGCATTACTAAACAAAAGGCCAAATACCTTAGGATAAAACCGACGGACATCAGTCGGTTATAGGTAAAAACAGAGGGAAAACCTACAGAGTTGATAATGTCAGAAAATAGTGTCTCGGAACACAAAGACCAATGGACTCTGTAGATTAAAACCGAGGGAGTCTATCAGCTAAGTAAAATACACCAGACCTTAGAAATAAATTAGAAATAGCAGAAACTATAAAAATTATCACTACTAAAAATAAGCGAAAAAAACGATGGACGGAAACCGATGGATAAAATCGAGGGACACTATTTTTTAATTTTTTTTAGTTTTTATTATTTTTTACGAAAACCAACGAACGTCTGTCGGTTATTTTCAAGGAAAATGCGCGGAAACTATTTTTTTTAAAAAAAAGAATCACTATGATGGAAGAATTTATTTTCGGGTTTTCAGTAAAAATGAGTCTAGTGTATATTACTTAGCCGATGGAGTTAACCGACAGAGTCCGTCGGTCTTTGTGTTCCGAGACACTATTTTCTGACATTATCAAGTCTGTAGGTTTTTCCTCTGTTTTTACCTATAACCGATTGATGTCCGTCAGTTTTATCCTGAGGTATTTGGCCTTTTCTTTAGTAATGCGTACACCCAAATGTGAGTTCTCGCTAGTTTTTTCATAGTTCTCGTCAAATTTAACAAACAGAGTTCGATGAATATTTTGTCGGAGACTAAAAGTGTTAACATTTGGCGAACTTAAAGGACCAAAACTGTTAAGTGCATACTTAAGGGACTATTTTTAACCAACCCTCATAGTTGAGGGACCATTTTTGTTAACTTGTGGCAAACCTAAATGACCAAAACCGTTAAGTGCATAGTTAAGGGACTATTTTGAACCTACTCTCATAGTTAAGGGACCATTTATGTCCTTTTCTCTTTACAACACCATACCACATAATTTTAAGAATAATGAAAACAAACATGGTTTCATAGAAAATCATACATTAATGAACCACGGGAAACCACCATCCAAACGGGGGTTAAGAAACCAATATAGAATAGGTTTTCTAACACCCTTCGGTATGTGTAACCTGGTTCAAGAGTATTTACACGTGAACAGAAGACTTTATTCTTCTCCTCTCTCTCTCTCTCTCTTTTTTTTTTTTTTCTTTTAATCGGACTGAAGTGGCCCAACAGGCTGAAGAGTGGTTTGATAGGTTTCAATTTTTTGCGCGGATTGCCCTTCGTTTGGGTGGTCTTTAAATTTTGCCCCTCAAATTTGTGGTTTTTAAATTTTGCCCTTCATATTTGTGGTTTTTAAATTTTGCCCTTTGCTTGGAAAGATGAGCGAATACATGAAGTTCTGGGTTCGAACCCCCGCTCAGGCATAAAATAAAAAATAATTTCACAAGGCAAGACTGGGGGAATGTATGTCGGATCCAGCATACAATCTTTAAGAAAAAGTTAAAGTTATGCCGGATCCGGCATAACTAAAAGTCTGCCGGAGGGGGCATACAAAATTTAAACTTTGCCTTATAAGGCAAACTATTAGTTATGCCTTAAGTAAAACTTACGCCTTATGGGACATACTTTTAGTTATGTTTTATGGGCACACTTTTAGTTAAGGCATTACTAAAGGTTTACCTTGAAAAGTTAAAAAAAAAATACATATATATGCTTCAAGGAAAAGTTTGCCCATAAGGCATAAGTATGCCCCCATCGGCATAAGTTTGGTAATTCCTTAACAAGTTTATGCCGATGGGGGCATACTTTTAATGGGCAAACTTTTATGCCGGATCCGGCATAAACTTGTGAAGGAATTATCAAAGTTATGCCGGAACCGGCATACTTATGCCAAGTCTGCCCATAAGGCATAAGTATATGCCGGGTCCGGCATAACTTTGCTAATTCCTTCACAAGTGTATGTCGATGGGGGCATAGCGAAATTTAAACTCTGCCTTGCAAATTTTTTTAAAAATTTTGACTGTGTGGGGGTTCGAACCTGAAACCCATGGAATTTAGCGAAGGGCAAAATTTAAAGATTTCAAATATGAGGGGCAAAATTTAAAGACCACCCCAAAAGAAGGCGAATTGCCCGATAGGTTTAACAGGTTGAAGAGCGGGCTTGGAGCAGAGAGAAGGCTTAGGCTTGCTTAGAGTAGAGTTAATGGCTTAATTTGCTAAAGTGAGAGAGGCCTGAGCAATAGAATATGTAGAGAGAAGACGGGTGAGAAAATATCCTAGGCAACTCAACCCAAATATTTAGCTCAAGTAATGAGAATTAACCAAAATCAATATAAGAAGACTAAAGCATATACGCTTAACCAATGTGAGATTATAACACCCTCGCACGCGTCTAAGATTGGATGTTAGAAGTGTGGCCCAACATTGTGTATGCGATGTCCAAGAATCTAAGCTTCCAACCCAAAACCTTAAGGCGATCGGTGGACTGTGGAGTTCATAAACCTTTTTCGGAAACTCTTGCACAACCTTCGTAAGACAGGTGTTTTCTAACACTGATTTCTTACTTTTTTGTTTCAGACTATTGAGGATATTCTTAAACATGGAGGTTAGTTTACTTTCCTCTAGTTTTTGTTTTTTAATATCTAATCATTCAAATATGTATCATGTTTATATGCCTTAACAGGCTCAGACTGCGGTGTTCTGTGCTGGCATTTTAGAAGTTCTTAGTACAGAGCTGAAAGGAGTAGAAGACTTAAAAATCCTGAGTTCAATGCTTGGATACATATCATCAATATCGGAGTCCATCCATATCCAGGCATTTGGTCATCTACTTACCTTCCCCACTCACCCATATCAACAGGTATAAAAAAGCAGCCGCATAAGTGAAAACCTATGTTGCTCGGACTCTTCAAAAATGTCAACGAGTGCGTGTCGGATTCTCAAAAATAGTGTATTTTTGGAGAATCCCTGTGGCATCAAAAGTGAAGAGTCCGTGCAACTTAGGTGAAAACATATGCCAAAATAAACTGGACATCTTCTAAACAATTGTTTTCAAATATTTCTGCAAATAAGTGAAGCCAGTGCCGTGCAAGTTTATAATGTGCTACAAAATGGTATTCTTGTGCCAGAAGACAAACTAGAGAAAGCATGTGAGGTTATGTCTGAAACTTGCTGGGAGGTGACGTTGAAGATGCAAAACGGAAGAGATTAGAGCTCTGTGCCACATGCAACTTAGATTTTGAGACATTATCGAAAGCAAATGGTGGAACATCTCGTAAAGTTGTGGAACAGGCACCCACCAGTGATGAATATGCATCATATTTTTCACTTGTTGAATCATCTGGGTTTTAGTTTCCTTGTTTTACAGTTCGGGAAAGACTGCCACCATAGTAATGGTTCAATGGTCGAACAATTATAAAGGAGGACTAATGCTCGTCATTTGCGCTTAGGAATCAGAACCTTGTGCTATCACAGGGTTCTTTTATTACATCAGAAGAGGGGGTGGGGGGAAAGGAAAAGCGGATGCTACACTACTGATGGGATTTGAGCTCTCCACCTCAACTGCGAAAGGCAGGAGCTCACCAAGCGAGCTAGCCCTAAACCCCTGTGAGCTATCACATTGATGATTGTCACTGTTCTGATTTTGTTCCCTTGTTTTGTTGAGTGTTTCAAACATTACTTCCAGCAAGTAGGAAGCGTAGGAGTCTGGCCGAGTTAGTTCATAACATGATCGCAAATTGTGGAAAACTGGAAATGCTTTCATTAAATAGGTAATTCGAAATATGGTACAGGTGCAATTCATTTGTATTCTCAAAGGTGATCGAATCGAATACAAATGATATGGAGAAAGATTGGTGCACCCCTAGGCATTAGATGTCAACACATCTCCACTAGAGCTTTGTTAAACACTTGGTGGAACAAAAAACCAATGAATAAAGTTCACAAGTTTACTCTCCAAATCTGTCCAGTGATCATTCTATGGCAATTGTGGAAGGAGTGGACTGCTTGCAGGTTTGGAAACCAAAAGAAATTTTCACATTACAATCTAGAGCTACATTGCTTGTGGCACATCAAAACAGCTTTGAATAATGCTTTTCCTAATGTGAATACTGAGGGAAGTTGGATCCACATTTTGGATATGATAGAAAACCTCAATCCTGCTATGAGATGCATCACTGTTTATTGGGAAAAACCTGAAAGAGGAGAAGTCAAGCTTAACACAGATGGGAGCTACATTACAGTTAATGGAAGGGCAGGTGCTGGTGGTATGCTGAGGGATGAAAATGGAGATTTTATAGTGGTATTTTCCTTTCCTATAAACTGTAAGAGCAACAATGAGGCTGAAGCATTGGCTGTTAATGAAGGAATTGATATTTGCAGACAGAAAGGAATTAACAAGCTGAAAATTGAAATAGATTCTCAAATCATTTCCAACATGCTAATCAACAGAGGAACTGACAACCTTAACCTTAAGCACATTATCAACAACATTGTTAACAACATCAATGGTGCAGATATTCAGATTAATCACTGTTATAGGGAGGCAAATCAAGTGGCAGATTTCCTTGCTAAACTTGCTTCAACAAGTAGAAATAGGACCTTATATCATTCTCTTCAAGACTTACCAAGAGAAGCAAAGGGGCTACTTCAACTTGACAAATGGCATCTTCCTACTGTTAGAAGGAGATTTGAAAAATGTAACTTCTTTGTTAGTTAATTTGATTACTATTTTTAGATTTGGGATGGACACTGTATAGGCTGCTAGTCCTCCCTTTAGATTGTTTTAACAATTTTTGTTGCTCATTAGAGGCAAGTTTCATGTCCTCCTCTAATTCTGTAAGTTTTTGCTTATATACAGGGGTGTATGTAGCATCAAAGATGGGGTTCCCTAATTTTCAAAGCGGAGCATAAATTTATGTGTAAAAATTTATTAAAATTACAATAAATAGTTATCCCATAACTTTTAAAATATAATGGGTTCAACTAAGAATCTTAAAAGATTGAACCCCTAAAGTTTAAATCATGAATCCGCTTCTGCTTATATATGACATGGTAGGAATCAAGCCAAACCCCCCACACCTTAGGCTCACAACCTAATGGTCTAAAAAAAAAAAAAAAAAAAAAACGAACTTGGGAATTCAGTGTTTTAAAAGAGTGATTATCATGTTTCTACTATTATTGGTTATTACAAAATTCAGTATAAGAAAATGTAAAGAATTATAAGATTTACAAGAGAGAGTTTCCGCGGCATTCCCTATGGGTTAATTTCATTTGAGTAAACAATTAGTGTCCTGCAATGGAGTTCGGTGGAGAAAAGGACAACTCACAAGTCACAACTAATGTTTACTTCAAACTAATAAATCACATGACTTATATTCTACTCACTTTTATAGCTTGTATTCGGGAAATTAATATGCAGTCTCGATTTATTTATCATTTGATCATGCTAAAATTATGTGATTAATTATTATTGTTTGTGAATTTCTTAGACAATAGACGTTTCTTTCCGTATACGCGGCAATACTATCGCATCTCACCCCTTGCTCTTTCACGTTCTAATATTTCTAAAGAATTGACAAAACAACATTTTAGTTTATCTTTGCTTCGCTTCTTCATTTCGTCCCTACAACCTTCATTATAGAAAGTACTAGAGATCGAGAAAACTTCCACGTGCGTAAAATACCAATCAGGAACAAACTATATAACAGAAAATAGAAAAGCACGAAGGGTTGAAACAAAAATATCAAAACGTGGAAGCTAAAAATGATATTTGTAGTTTGATCTTCCAACCTCAAACCATCTTTCGGAGATTTTATCAGTTAAGAAATCGTAATTGAAACATTGAGATAAGATTAAAGAAATACTGAGAGCGAGAGAAAGGAAATAAAAAGGCGAAAATTCACAAACTAATTATGCGAGAGTTATGTGAATTGTTTTAAACAGTAATGAGAGGATTGTTCATGTGGCAGTTACTAATATAGGACGATAAGTTTCAAATTCTTTAATTTAATGTGCCTAGTCAATGCTCTAGTAAGAGCATCCCTGAGTGATTGATTATACCAATGGCGAATTGACACAGTGCTAAAAGAATGATGATACCAATCTTCCTCAAATTATTTGGCTAGAATCCTTGATTCAACTGGTATGATTACGACCTTTTCCAGACATTGAAAGGGATATGTACGATAATACCCCTTTTGCAACCATTCAAAGAACAGAAGAGTAGATAAAGTCAACCAATCAGATAGACAGAAGAAAGAATAAACTCAGAGAGACGGGACAAAGAACGACACAAATCCTGCCTTCAATTCTACCACACTAGTAGATGACCAAATCAGCTAAGAGATGAAGTAGACAGCACAAATAAATTCACGCTCATACCTACATAGACTACGCTTACCCTCTTCATGTTCTGATTAACAGGAACTTATTGTGCTTCATGCCCTTGAAAAATACATCCAACAATGTGGCAGTTCGGTATAGGTCGAGGCAATCCAATTCAAACCATAAGATCATCTATTAGAACACAGATAAATAAGTCTTCTTTGGATTGGATTGTTTAATACAGTCGAGATATATGTATATATAAACACTTCCATTAATTTATTGTGTAATTAAACAGATTAAGAGTGGCGCATTGAACTCGGACGCATTTCTAGCCATCAACACAGGGACCCAGAGAGGAAAAACACAATCAATGGATGTCATCCTAGCCAACATAGATACAATTCAAGAATTCGACTTCTAACTAAGAAAACATTCTGTACAACGACCAATAAGCAAACTGTCCCTAACAAAAGAGAAAAATGGAAACTAGGAAAAGAAAAAGAAATGATAAGCATTCACAAGAGGAGATACAAATTAGTATCGATCTTCCTCTCTCTAACTGTCAGCAGCCCTGAAGATGGTCAATAGAGAAAGGAACAAGTTGATGACATCGAGATACAAGGATATAGCAGCCCAGATGTACTCATCGTAAGTGTAGCGCTTGATTAAATTGTCCGTATCGTAGACAATGTATCCACAGAATATGATCGACGCCAGACCACCATAAATCATCACTGAGATCTTACCCAAAGGGAAGAAAATCTGTCATAGACAAGGAAACTAAATGAGATTATTAGTTAAAGTAATAAGATAAACCCGAAGTGCAGAGTAGGAAATGATAAATTTACAAACCTGGATAAAGGAAAACAAAATAAGGACAATTAGAGCGCCGAACAAGAAAGGTCCCAGGAAATTGAAATCTTGGCCTCTTTTAGCCGCCCAGAAGGTGTATAATGTCAGACTAATCACCACCGCTGTCGTCAGTATGACTGCCTCCAGAATTACTTTGCCTGAACAACCACCAGTAGGAACATTTAGATACAAACCTCACTAATTGTAACTTTTCAAATCCTATTTGCAAGAATGTGTTACTCCAGAACTAGAGCGGAGGATACACTGGCACTGGCAAGTGACAAAACATTGTCACCTCAAACCCGAGAGGGAACTTATGCCAATTCTGTTTTTAAATCCATAAGATTGAGCAGAGAGTTTACACAATCAAGTATTCTAAGCGAAAATCATTTTGATCATATGAAGTATCCATGACTATCTGGAAAATCAACCTATAGCAATCTTTCCTGGATTACCTTATCAAAAAAAAAAAAAAAGGAGCAATGTTTCACGGGATACAATCAAAATGAAATGTTTTTAAATAACGATCTCAATTTTCCTATGGTATCAATTTGGTTCATTAAACATTTCATTTGTTAATGCAAAATAACCTCACCACAAAAAGGCACAAAATAACTTCACCATAAAACTCACTAAAAAGGAAGATCCATCTTTGATAAAAAAAAAAAAAAAAACGAAGACCAGATAGTATTACAAGTAATTTGATTATTTTCTGCAGATGCAACATCTTGACTATCATCATCTACGTAATAATCCCAGAGCATCAGTTACCTGTTGTGATGTCATATTCTTAATTAATCCCAGCTTGCAGACAAGTAAGAACTAATACTAGACAATTTATGTTATGAATCTCAACTATATCTAGTTTTGTCAGAGTCTCATTTAACAAAATTTTAACTAGTTAAAACATATGATGGTAGAACAGAAAAGCTCAAATTGTAATTTGACAGAACTATTCGTTTGTTACATTTAACGCAAAACCTAAATTGTGAATATTCTACCCTCTTTCTCCCTACCCACCCATCGGCATCCATAACAATTCTTGAGTAGAAATATATTTGTATGGTAACATATATACCAATATCTATTTAACTTTTTTTCGATGTTTCCATATCACAATCGGTCCATTTACTGCTTGGTTTTACAAAATAATTTTGACACCTCTACTCCACAATGTCAACTTCAAATGGTTAGGTGGGACTAGCAGAGCCTTAATTCCAAAGATTTACATTTACCACATGGCCACAAGAAAAGAATACAAACTTGTAAACGTCTACGAAATGCTCATGACATAGAAGGCACGCAAAGTCCACCAATACCAAACTAAAAATAAAAAGTGCTTACCGCTGGTGAATGCGCAAGTCAATCCAATAGTAAAGGCAAGAGAAACCGTAAACACCCCAAGAAGCAAGTAATTAACCGGATGTTTCTGGTGATAGTAAGACAACGGGCATAACGCTGCAACAACACAATCAATTAATACCCATACTCATAAAAATAAAAGAAGGACTTGTGATCTAAAATAAGTTACAAAAATTTGTGTGGCTATAAATCATGTCATTTAGGGGTAGTCGCAAGTATAAAGTTAAATTATTACCCCCTTTGTCCGATACAATATCATAGTCGTAAAACTTCTTTATGTTTTTTGAAAAACAATTTATATACCTAAAAACTAGATAAAAAATACTCTACATCAAAATAATTAACAACATAAAACATTTAAAGGACATAGAAATAAATCAAGATCAAAAGATTTTCTTGTCAGACTCTAGAAAATCAAAAACTATCAAAAGTAGTAGATACAGAAAACTGTAATTCTTTTTGGGACAACTGAAACGGAAGGAATAATAGGTAATCCCGAATAGATCAAGAATTAATTAATTGCACTTACTAATAAACGGAGTGATGATGAGAACAATATAAAGTCCCAATCCAGCATTTGTAGTTGTAAAGAAGAGTGAAATGGGATGAACCGTAACAACAACGGAGGCAACAGCAATAGTCAAAAGCAACTGTATACAAATAATGGAGTACACTTTTCTAATAAATGACCATCGTAGTTCTGGACTTTCCAACATCGTCGGATATAACGGAACAGTTCCGGCTTCCACGTCATCTTTCCGGTGACCGCCTTTGTTCCACATCATGATGATGATGATGATGATGTTGTACTTCAACACACACACCGCCTTTGGATGATTTTAAAGTTTACTTTTCGTGTTGTTGAGGAAATATGGAGGAAAGATATGTGGCTTTTATAGATGAGGGAATTGTGGGCCGGGTGGGTTGGTTCGAGAAAACCCGGGGCAGTGGAAAGTTCGTGATTGGTCGCGTGTGGGTAGACACGTGATAAGATAAAGCATATAATTCTATGAACCTAACTGATATTCCAGACTTCTCCGGACTCATCTTTTCTACGTTATGAAGGCAATAGCTTGGAGACTTCCGCGGTTTCTTATATGGCGGGGCATAAATATCGAAAATCGAAAAATCGAATCGAATTAAATCGAAATCGAATCAAACTAGTTTGACTTGGTGTTCGGTGTCCACCTTCAAAAAACTGAAACCGAAATAGCTGAATCGAACTTTGACGAAACCGAACCGAAGAACCGAAATTTAATACATTACCCAAAAAAATTAAAATAGTCCACACCCATTAAGTTTAAGCCAAAAAAAAAAAAAAACCCAATTGTAACAAGCCCTCTTTTGCTTTTGCATCCCTAATTTTCCACTTCAATTGAGAAAATCAAATATCTTTAACAAAGAAATGTGACTAGGATGTGTCTTTAGGATTAATGTATGTCATTTATGTGTTTTCTTAATTATTCTTACTGTATGTATATAACACCTAGTAATCATATATTATTGTTATGGTTTTCTATTCTTGTGTATCCTGTTTGTTTGATTTTGATTTTAATTTTGTCAGTTTTATGTTTTGTTGTTTTTGAGAATATGAATTAGTCTAAATGGAATCGCTTCTAATATCATATCAAAAAAATCGAATTGAAAAAATCGAAACCGAAACCGAAAGAACCGAACCAAACTAGTTTGGTTCGGTGTTCGATGTCCATCTTCAAAAAACCGAAACCGAAATAGCCGAACCGAAGTTCGATAAAACCGAACCGAAGAACCGAATGTCCACCCGTAGTTTCGTATAAGTCAATGAATATATGCAATAAGGGTAGTTTGGTGAGTAAATACATCGTTACCCTCTTTAATTATAACACTTTTTTTAAAAAAGATATTTAAATTTTGCGGGAATCCTAACACCCTCTTAATCTTGTTTACAGTGGATTTATCACCCTCTTATGAGCCCACGTGGCATATAGAGGGTATTTCACCCTCCAATAGCGCGTGAGATAAGATTTTTTTTTTTAATTCATTTCAGCATTTGTTTCATTAAAAATATCTTTTTCTTTTACTTTATTTATTTTATTTAATATTTTCTTTTTCCTTATCTTCTTCACCAAGAAGACCCAATTGGTTACCCTTTTTTTTTCTTTTTCTTTTTTCTCTGTTTCTTCAAGATCGTTCTTCTATGGACTTTTCCGACTCGTCCTTATTCTCTGTCTTTTTTTTTTTTTTTTTTTTTTTTTTTTGCTTTTGATTTTTGTTATGGAGCTTGGGGTAAGTCATTGGAGATGGAATGGTGGTTTAAAGGTGATTTTTAAGTTTCAAAGTTTGATTTGGTGATGGTTAATGTTATTTGTGATTGGAGATGGAATGGTGGTTCTTCCAATCCTGATCGGTTTGAAAAACAATGCCTTTGTTTTCTATCTTATTCTTCTTCTTTTTTTCAGTTGGCTTCATTAATTATTTTTTTCCTCCTAAAAATAGGTTGAAAGTGGTGAGGTTAAGGGATATTGATTTGGGGGTAAGAAGTTGGATAGCTGTTGATTTAAATTTCAGATTTTGTTTGGTGCTAATTTTAATTATTTGGTGGTGGTTTGGCAACTTTCGATGGTGCTGTGGTGGAATTGGTGGTGCAGTGGCGGTGATGGGGTGGCTATGGTGGGGGGAACTTCTATAGAAGTTGAGGTGAAGAAGGAGGGGGAAAAGAAAAATAAAAGAAAAGGAATCAAATAGGAAAAATAAAAAATAAAATAAAAATAAAAATCAATTTGACACGTGGCAAGTGATGGTTGGTGCGTGAGTTGCACAAATCTTCTTATACTTGGGGTTGATCGAAAAAGGGTATATATACTATTTTGAAGTTGTTCAGGGATCATAGGACCCCCGCAAAGTTGAAGTGTCTTTTTGAATAAATGTGTTAACTTCGCGGGGGGAGGGGGGTTCCCATGTATTCTCTCGTAGTTTAGTAGGTGGATAGAGTTGTTACAGTATTAGTAATAACGAGATTAGTTAAGAGGAAATTTATGTATTATTTTACTCAGAATCTAGTTATGCAGAAATTAGTTACGTGGGTTTTTAAATTACAAATCAAACACCATATTAACTTTAAACATGAATAAATTTACCTTGTAACCAGCTATCAAACATGATATTACTTATGCAGAATTTAATACATGTATAACTTGCTTCCTAACCAAATACCAAACGACTCCTTATGTAACTGCTGGTTTTCAAAAGATACATCGGATAAGGAATAATAATGTAGGGATAAAATGAGGGATATTTTATTTCGCATTTGATTGGTGCAATTAGGGATAACAATATCATGGGATGTATTCTTGTCACGACCCAACCCCGTAGGCCGTGACTAGCGCCCGATCTGGGCACCCAAACACATCTATCAAACTCTATCTCAAATTATATCAAACACATTCAAGTATATAACAGAAGCCGACAAGGCTGTGTTTCAAATTTATATAATTTCCAGAAAAATTTCGGCAGAGTTTCCTTTGTTTTACGGACTATCCCAAAATAACCTTGCGCACAGAAGTACCAACAAAGGCCACACAGGGCCAACAAAACAACATGTAAACATATGCGGACTGGCCGCCGCGGCGAATGGGATCGCCCAAACACAACATATACACACGCATCCGAACAGAAAGACCCTAACCCACAAACATGTCCACAGACCTCTAAACAGACCGACAGAATCATATGACGGGACAAGGCCCCGCCGTACCCATGAACGAATATATACAAATGCACTAATAAATATATATACCAAAAGTATAAGCTCCGGAAAGAGAGGAGCACTCCGAATAGTAGAAAGGGTGTCCTAAACAGGTGGATCACCAGGCTGTGCGTCTGTACCTGCGAGCATGAAACGCAGCCCCCGGAGAAGGGGGTCAGTACGAAATATGTACTGAGTATGCAAAGCAGAAGGTACAGAAATAAATCTGAATAATAATCGCATCAGATATATAGAAAATAATACATATCAAAAAAAAAAATCAAAATGTTTATTTCCCAAGTATAAATTATGCATAGGGCACTGGAAAATGTGGTCGCCCGCCTGTCGATGGCGCCACAACACAGCATAACACCAGAAAGTTTCAAATCTCCGAATCCCCGTCACACATCACAATACAGCATAACGCCAAACACAGCATAACGCCAAACATAAGTGGAACCCGGCCCTCGAGCGAGGAGCACGGTGAACCATAATCACAGCATAACACCGGAATGTATCACAAAGCGCACGACAACAGAACCGGCCCGGGAACCGGCGAACGATAACATAGTAGGCACGAGCGGAGTAGTGAGGAATCATATGCATAAAATCATTATTATAAATCCGAAGGATAAGTAAAATAGTCATATTCGAAATCGGAATAATAATTATCACTTTTTGATTCAGAGTTGTCGAATTTACATAAAGGGCGTCGCGGGACCCACGAACGAGTATAGACCCGAACTGAGCCCGCCTATGAAAAACATACTCATTATACATCAAGCAAACTCCTATAAAAATTATTGGAGCGATCCGAGCCTCTATGCGAAAAATATGGCATTCAGAGATTACAAAATTCCCTAAAGTGAACATTTTCTATGCGAAGTTCGGAAAGCGATTACTTCAAATACATCATGGTTCATATTTCATAAAAACATACATAAGAGTGCCAAAGAATATATATATGGATCATAACATGCTCGGATCTCGAATTTGGAATTCCCTTAAAGCTCTAATCTAGCCTATGTGAAACTAAGGCATGCCAAAAGAAGGAAGGTTGCTTTACATACCTCGTACGCACCCCAAGATCGCCAATCTAAAGTCAATCCCAACCTACGCCTCGGGCTCCCCAAGGTCTACAAATACGCCAACGAATACCAAACATTAGCTAAGGGGACTTAAACCATTCATTCAAACTATTCATTAAATTCTACAGAAAATTCGGCAGCATTTCCCCTGTAAATAGGCTACCCCGAGAATTTGATTCGGCCATATCAACCAAAAACAACAACAACAACCAACCTAACAACATCAACAACCAATTCGAAAAGCAAAATAATAATGGTAGCTCTCCTTTACGCCATTCGACAACTTCCTAATTATTCAATTCTATGGCTTACTTTAAAGCCACAATATCGTTCGTACATTTGATTTTTAACCCAAACCCATACTAACAACATTCAAGAACATTCTAAACAATTCACATAATAATTCCAACAACCCAATTTTTTTTTTTCCATTTTGGGCCGAAAACAGTCCCTAGCCGAGCAGCCCTCTTTTCATTTTTCCTCATTTTCAAGTCATGTTTTGCGTCACAATCCACAATATAACGATGTCATTTTCATAAAATATACAATTCATGTCAAATGCACGACCAGCCTCAAAACAGCCCGCAACAATTCACCATATCACTTTGGGACATTAAACTTTCATTTCTAAACTAGAAGTCATCACAACAACCATTAAAACGCTAAGCGACATTAGTGTGTTCTTTGGCATATAGCATGACCCATATTCATCTATCACTACACATATACATATATTGATGATTCTTAGCCATCCTACACACTACAACAATTTAACATGCTACAAGGAATTTATTCAACAACCCAATCACAATACCCATTTACACGGCTAGCACACCCATCACACAACCTACTTCCAATCATACTATATTTCATGATTTCCAACCATTATAAGATACTACAACATGAATATAACCTTCATAACACAAAAACATAATGAATGCTTACCTTTCTTCTTCAACTTTCCAATAGCCTAGGGTTTCCAAAAGATGAAAATAATGGGTTGATCGCTCCAACGATGCTTCCACGCTACTTAGGGACCTCAATATAGTGGGTTTACATCAATGGAATAATTTTAGAGGAGCTAAAAAGAGGGGATGATTTTTTTTTTTGCCTTCTTGGTCGTGAGCTTCAATGGAGGGAGTTTCTTTCTTTTTTTTTTTTTTTTTTGTTCAAGCTTTTGAAATGTTGGATATGATGACTATGGTCATGTTGCTAATATAATATATGCATTGTCTAGGCCCTACACGTGCCCTTCTAAGGTGGCATGCATTTGATGCCTTCACTTTTGTTTTTCTGAAACTTGCTTTGCAAAGTGTGAGATGAAATGTTCATCCACTTTTCATTTAACTATACATATGTTGTTCCCAATTTCCCTACACGTGCTTTTCCCCATGTTGACCCACTAACTTAGCTTTATTTCATTATTATATTTATTTATCATAATTTTTAATAACTTCTTTTTTTGAAGAATGATCGGGTGGGGCCCACCAAACCTAATTAAGCTAATTAATTTTTAATTAATCACTAAGTATTGTCTAATAATCTAATCACAATTAATTAATTCTTAATTTCCAATAATAATATTTTTACCCTAAATACAATTTATAAACAATTTATGTTCTAATTGAAAATTAAAATTTCTATTTCGTATCCGGGAAAGGTTCCGTCTTTATCTCACGTCGATTCTTTTGCGAATAGCTCGACGTATAAAAATACGGGGTATAATAATTCTCTTTATCCATTTTTACTTGTCCACTATATTAAAAGTAGATATACACTTTTACTTATCCAGTTTAAAAGATCAACAAATAATTTATCATTTATATCCATTTTACCCTTATTATTAAGTATTACTAGTAAAGTACCCCAAACAATGCGCAAATGTAAATTATCATTTTGAGTAGGTCTAAAATATAAGGAGAAAAACTTCTTAATTAATGTTTATTATCAAACTTGCTGTCTACTAAAAATTGTGTAATATTATTATTTTGTTTGTTTGAGAACAGTAGTCTAATTATTTTAATAAAATTGAAATTGTAATTTTGCTTCCTATATGCAACGTATCTCAAAATAATTTTTGTCTATATAAAAGAATATGGTAAAAATTTATTCGTACTGGTGTTTGCACCAAACTAATAAATACTTGACAGTTGACACATGCTTTTGTATACATTCTTATCACTAAATATTTATTATTTATACATTTTCTTCTTAATTACAATTTAATCATAGTAAATTAGTATGATCCAGTATAAATATCAACTGTGGATAAACTTTTATCATCAAAGACTACCTTATAGTTGCACTTAGTTACAGTGACTAAGTTTTTAGTCGCGCAGTGCTCCTGAGACAGTGAATAACGCCAAAAAAAAAAAAACTCTTGTACACGAATGACATTCATAATATATTCACAGTCATTTCTTGCACGATTGACATTCATAATATATTCACAGTCGTTCCTTATACGAATGATTGGGTAAAACTTCTTTATATATTTCGGTTCTGGGTAAAACTTTTTTATATATTTCGGTTCTCAATCGTGCTTGATTTATTTTTCAAATATTCATTTCGCATTTTTAAGATATGTGTTCGCATTTATGAGATATTTGTAAGACACTTTTTAAATTTGATGAGATATTCGTAAGATTCTTTTTAAACAAAAAGAAAACCATGTGAACAACTGTAAATATTGATATTAATAAGGTTTCAAAACGTTATCTTGACGTGGAGAACAAACAGGATGTTCTCATATCATTTTGCTATAAAATATATTAATATCTCAATAAGTATTATTTACTATTACATAATATGCAATGAAAATACTTTTATTTTGTTTTCAATATAAGTTTTGGGTTATAATTAAAAAATTTCAAATTAGATTATTTTATTAAAGTTTATGTTTATTAATTTTTAAATAAAGACAAATTCTATACATTTAGGTGTTAAAATGCATATCTTAATATGCATCTTAACAATTCGGATGTTTATTCAGATTCAAATATTCAAATCTTAATGCAACATCATACTATTCAGTTATATATTTAGATTCAGACGTCTTAATCTTAATGAAAATAAATGAGACCTGAAGTTCATTGAACAAAAATTAAGATGTCAATTTTTGTGAAAGAACCCTCAAAATTGATGAGAATAACCCTGGCCATCATAAACACTAAAAGTTGTTGGACAATAATTTAAATCTATATCTATCTATCTACATATATTAAAAGCACGAATAATTTTCGCTAAATGTTGAACGACGAAAATATCATCTAAATGTTGATGGACTTTATACCCTTTGAAAGCTAAAATATTTTTTTGAAAGTGCAATTTGATTTTTGATAAAAATGCAACATTTAGAATTCATATTATTCTAGGAAAGGTAATTCAATTAGGACTCAGAATATATACACTTAAAAGTCGTGTTAATTAGTGTTATATTCCAGGGAAAAGTCTATTACATGTAAGGTTAATTAGAAGTCGTGTTAATAAGTTGCTCTTCTTAAAAACTTTGGTAAGTTTACTTTCAGCAACATCCATGTTTCCTTCTCTAAATGAAAGTTTTTTGATTTGGTTAATTTGTTTTTGCTCTAATATTTTGGTGCATGTGATTATATATATTTTTTTAGGACAGACTACATGTCCGTAAGATCTCCGGTGCTACCTTTTGTTTGCTGAAGGTTGAACCGGTTCAGTTTGTTCAAATTTTAAGATATTTTAGGTGTATATAATCATAATCCTGACTATCAAATCCACTCCTCAAAGAGAAAGTATACACGGTCGTATGTAATATAATTATCCAACTATGAGTCGGGGTCGAATCCCACAAGAAACAATATACTAGGCAATCAAGCAAGTAAGGAATTTTCACTTTCTACACTAAGCCAAACACTTGATAATATTTTGTTTTTTAGAAAATTATAACTGCAAAAATGTAAACTAATCTAGAAAGCAAGTAAAATGATCAATGGCCACAGGCATGGATACAAGGAAAATTACTCTCAAGTAACTGTCACGACCCAACCCCGTGGGCCGCGACCAGTGCCCTAGCTGGGCACCTATACGTACCCGATACCCAAATTAGCATATTAACAAAATAATGTAATAATAATATTAGTGGACGCTACAGAATTTAGCATAAAAAGCAGACTTGGCACACATAGGCCGATAAGGCCATCATAGAACAAAGTATCCCAAACATATGTACAGAACCCACACAGATATATCCACAGACCTCTACAGAACATAACATAATCATAAGACGGGACAGGGCCCCGTCATGCCCAGAACAATGTACATATCCAGATAGCAGTGACAGACTGTACCAAAAGATGGGCTGAAGAAGAGAGCGCCCCAAAATAGCAGAAATGGGATCCTAAACGTGTGGATCAGCGAACCTGTCGTCTGTACCTGCGCGGCATGAAAACGCAGCCCCCGAAGAAAGGGGGTCAGTATGAAATATGTACTGAATATGTAAAGCGGAATCACAGAAGTCAAATCATAATGATTTCAGAAAATAAGTACAAAATCCAGAGTGTCAAATGCATATTTCCAAAACAGACAGAATGTGTACAGAAACATATGTCATATCATATCCGGTCCCTGCCACGGGACTCAGCAGACAGAACGTGGCCACCCTCCCGACGCTGGTGCCACAATACAGAGGAATCAGAAAAAGGGGCGTGGCCCCGTATCATAAAATGTCATATCAAAATGGCCATAACAGATCAGATCAGAATAGGCGGACATGGCACATCATACTCCACAGACCCATGTACGCGTATACCTGCCCCCTCACATCGGGACGCGGCGAACAATGCAGAGAATCACGCTTGACAACATATCCTGGCCCGGGCTCAGTGTGGGAAACATTGGGACATCCACGAATGGAGTAGTGAGAGACTAATGCAATTTAAAAATATCATAAATGTTTTCAAAGACTCGATGAAGCGTATCAAAGCCAAACAAATCCAATGGAGTCGGACGGAATCATAATAAATGCATTTCAGATATCATAATAAATTACAGAAATATAACTTTCCTGAAGTCATTCTGAGTGTCAAAATAATTCATAATATTTAGTAGAATAATTAAAACAATATTCGTTAGGCGATTAGTAGGGTAGTCAAAACATTTCTTTCAAAAATCGCTTAAAACGGAAGCTTTAGTACATTAAGGGCAAAACCGGGAATAGTGGGCCCGCCTCGGGACAAATAAGGCGGCGGGCTCAAATTATGCCCTCTAAGCTTATGGTATCACCTAAAAAGGTTATACAGACATTCTATGACTTTCTGAATAATTTAGAGCAAAATTGCATAATTTCGGAAAAAGCGTATCAAAATGGTTCAGTTCTACTGAAGGGAAAACTGAAATTTTGTCTTGCGTATTCCGAGGGCCAAGAGGTCCTTCGAGGCCCGAATCCGACCCTAACACACTAGGGGCATGCCAAGGGAAGAATAGGGATTGCTTTACATACCTGTCGTAGATCAACCGTAACCAAGCTTGCTTCGTCGCCCTTTAGCCTATTTAATTTGAGAGTAACACTATTATTAATAAATTACGACTTCCCAAACTTATAAATTTACATCCAATCACTTATGGGGATCACTTCTTAGTTCATACTTCTTGATTAGTGTTCTGATTAGTTAAGATCTTAACGGAAATCGGGCAGCATTTCCCCTATATAACTCGCCTAACCCGAACTTCCAATTAATCTCCGATTATCACAACAATACCAACAATAATGAAATCATATCAAATCTTTAAAATCCAGCCCATAAACAACTCAAAAATATACCTCAAATCAGCCCACACTACAATAATAACTTACCCGATTTCCCTCAATTAATTTCGTTGTTCCCATCTAACAATTTAGCTATACCGGGATGAATTTAAATATACCTAGGAGAGAATAAATCTTACCTTATATGCCAAGAAATGATCCTCTGCCACCTTACTTCAAAATCTCCAATTTACTATCACCCGGAGGAAACCGACTCTACGTCGTTATTCACGTTTTCCTCAATAGTTGAACTTGGTATCTTCTTTTCGGGAAGCAGTATATCGTCTCCAATATATTGGTGGGTGCTACAGTACCATTCCATAGGGATATAACGACTAAAATGGAAGTGAACTGGAATCAACATGTATATTTCATCTAAAGGAAAAGAAAGAAAGAAAAAAATATGAAAAGGAACCAATAGTTTTCTTCCTAAAGTTGCACGTAGCAGCCCCTTGTGTCTCTATTAATCTTTCCTTTCCCTTTTCTTTAGAATATACTAAGAATAATCTTACCCCATATGTCCACTTTAGTGCCTACCTTAACTTCCTATCCCAAAAAAAACGTGTAAACAACCTACTATGCATAACGTTAGTCATTCTTCCAAATGCTTGCCACGTTTCACATGGGAATTAATCATCCATATGAATTTATCCACGTAATTCTAATAGTACCATAATTAACTCCTTACTCTCCCATTGTGTTCTAATGTTTAATCTATTTACCCATATAATTAATTCTTTGATCTCAATTTACTTTAGTACCAATTATTTTTAATACACTTCATATACTCATTCCCATAATTATGTGATGTAGCACTAGTCCATAGTCCCTTTTGGTACACACAAAATATTGTTTCTATACTAAATAAAATTTACAAGCAATTCGTGTACTAAAAAAAAAATCGGGGATTTAAAAGCCCTTGTCTCATATCCCAAAAATAATCTCGTCCTTAAACTTACGTCGATTAGCTTAGAATAATTCGACGTATGAAAATACGGGATATAACAGTAACAATCCAATGTATTTTACAATTTTACAACTAAGAGCGAGTTTATGTTAATAGATAATGGTTTCAAAAATCTCATTGAAAGTCTTCCAACCAAATCAATGAATGTCACTCTAAACTTTTCCAAGCTTTAGAATGTGAAATTAAGCACTACCAAATGAATCTCAAGTTAACTATCCTATTCTTAGCTCAAGTTATTAGATGAGGGTTAAGCATCAAATCCTTGCTATTAACTCTTTTCCTAACCTCTACTTTCTTTTTCAAGCAAAGTAAGGGTATTTAGGCACAAATAATGATGTACACCATTAAATGACATTAAAGCTTGAAGAGTTAATAGAGAAACACTAAACCCACTCAATTAGAAATAAAAATTGTTTAATACATAAGCAAAATAAGAGATTAATCCAAACTAAACATATGAATATTTGCATAAACAAGATTCGAGCATTGGAATGAAATACCACACACATAAATATCAATACATAGCACACACACACATAAATATTCAATACATAGCAAGAGTAGAAGAAATGGGTAAATAATTTTTCATTGGTTGCCTCCAAATCTTCTCTTCCAAAGTATTGGTGATGAACTCTAGCTCCCAAACTTGTGTAAAAATGGCCAAAGATGAAAAATAATGCCTTCAAGTCTTGCTTTTGTAATCCCAAAGTTTTCCCACTCAAAATTAGACCAAACTAGCCCCTCATTTTCGTTTTTTTTTTTTTTTTTTTTTTTTTTTTGCAATTCTGCCCCGCTTTTGCACTGGACTGTCTAGTTTGACCTCTTTTTAACTTTATTTTCACTTGGTTTCTTCCGACGCTCTTCTCAATCATATAAACCTATAAAATGGAAGTAAACAACATTAAATGCACTATTTTCTCAATCAAAACATAGCAACAATCTAAGATTAAAGAAGAAATAAGTTGGTAAAATACCAACTTATCAACTATATATATCTATACGCGTTTTGTATATTTACCACGAATCTTAAAACTCTAAATGTTAATCGATGAAAATATCCTCGAAATGTTGATGGATTTTTATGTCATTTAAAAGCTAAATTACTCCTTTAAATAGATGAGCTCATGTTGGTTAAAGTTGTAACTACTTAAACTGAGTTATACAAAACATCCAATTTTTGACACTACTATTTAGCACGTCAAAACTAAAATTTTGAGCTTTGAAACCAAATAGATCACTTAATTTGATTCAATTACTAATTGATGTGATAAGATTAAAGGTGCCTTTATTACATACTGCTCGCTGCTGCCTCCACTATCTTTCACAGATTGGAGTCCATGCTATCAAAGCCACCAATAGCCTTTGAATTTATGGTCAATTGATACATACACCATTTATATTATGTATTATATATTTTTGTGTGTTCTCATGAAAATTGAAGATTTAATGAAAATCTAGTAGCTCAGTTGGTTGGCTACTTGAACTTTCACATTGTTGGTGAGGGTTGGAATCCCCACCCTGTAATCCTCTCCCCCTTTTCCCTTCAGAGGCGAATCCAGCATTTAAACTCTGTGGGTTCAATCTTATGATTTTTAGTATTGAACCCATTATATTTTAAAAGTTAAGGGTTCATTTCTACTATATATTACAATTTTACTAATTTTTTTAACCCTAAATTTATGCTCCACCTCAAAAGTTAGGGGTTCAATTGAACCCCCACTTAACAGGCTAGATACACCCCTGTTTCCCTTCCCCTCCCCCCTTATGGAATAATTTTTTTTAAAAGAATATTTCTTGTTTATTCCCTTTGAGGATTTGCTTAAATTTTAAGCCACTTTCTGTTTATCTTTTTTTATCCTGGAAGCATGTAATATCCCTCTTACTTTTTCATGTGTTTTGTAATGATAGGATGAAATTAAGAGAATATTATTTTATGATGTGGTTCTTTCAATATTAATTATTGTTTTAAAGGTTGACCGATTCCTCTATTGGAGTTGTGACACCAAATCACAAATCTATAAGAGATAAATTATGGAAGCTTGCAACATGGATGAAAATAGTAAGCATTGTGGAGCTAATTTAAATCTGACCACATCCGCTAATGATGTATCGTAGGGTAGGCGTTCACTTTTAATTTTGATAGGAATTTTTTTTTTTGCCTTTAATATTCAGATCATGACTATAACTGTCCTTCGGTTAAAATCTAGGAGTTTATTTGGGATGTTGAGGAGTTTATTTGGGAGTTTGAAATCAACACTAAGACATGTCTATATCAAAAGGAAGTTACCGGGAGGCTATATCCCTCGATATCTCAATATGCTCAATCCGAAAAGGTATGTATTTAATATCATATGGCGGTGTTGCAATGGACTATTCTTCAGACATGACACATTAGATATATCAAAATTGTTGATCACAGCAGGTTATTGATGGCAAGCTTTCGATCGTTGTGCCATGATCACAGAAAGAGCATGTGTTTTCTCATGCTGGCTATTGATACTCTCTTTTTCAAGTTGATCATACGCCTTTGGGTTTTTATGTTTCCCATAATGAAAAGCTCATTGTCGATACTCAAAGGAACTAATGTTTAATGTTAACTACAGTACGTTTGAGCAAACATTATGATCTTTTACGTAAACAAGAGATTGATATACATCAAAGAATTTGATTATCATGTACTTTTACTAGCACTATATACTAGGACAACTTAGTAATTTTATAGGATAAAGAAAATCTCCTTTTTTTTTCTTGAAAAGTATCTTGGAAAGAAAACAATTAACTTCAAAAGGGAGATATTGGTTTATATTATCACCGTTCGAGAATATACAAGATATATATCATCATCATATAATACTAAAAGTGGGAAGGTTCTAGGGAAAAAGTTGAATTGCCAAAATGTTCATAAAAAGTTGAAGAACCATTTTATTCTTCACTTAAAAATTATACATATAAATTTTTTGTATTAAAACGTAAATGCACCTTTCAATAAATAATAAATTAAATAACAAAATGTAAAAGATGAATCCAGTCTTATGTGGGAATATGTTCCAGAAGCTAATGCATTCATTACAATTTATACAGGTCCTTTTATCTTCTCACTGTTTATTGCAAATCTACGTTTATATCACCCTTTGGACTGTCCTTTCAATATTTAATTTCCTTCATCTTCCGATAATAATTACAGATTCATGTATGCCAGTCTCATAGTCTTTTCTTTTCCTTTATTTATTTGTTAAATCATCATTGAACAACAAACTCAATTACTCAATTTTTTCTCCCAAACCCATTGTGTGATGAATTTTTTTTTTTGTTTTCATAAGAAAACGATGTTATTCTAATCCTGCATATCTGGTCACCATCTCAAGTTTCAACACACCAAATCCATCTAGAAGTGTTAGAGCCCGTTTGGATTGGCTTATAAGTTGCTTATAAGCTATTTTCAACTTTTTTGAGTGTTTGGCTGATCAGCTTAAGTCATTTTGTGCTTAAAATAAGCTCAAAAAAATAATTGAGCCCATTTGACTTAGCTTATCTAAAGCAGCTTATAAGCTGAAAACAGCTTATAAGCCAAAAAAAATAAGTTAGACTACCTCAACTTAAATTTTTAGCTTATAAGCTGTTTGCAGCTTATAGGCATAAGCCCATCCAAACAGGCTCTTAATCAGGTACATCTATTTTCTTGTTCTTATTATTTTGTTAATTCTATACCTTAATTTTATCATCTCTAATCATTTATACACGTTAGTTACATAAATTTTAATATTTCATTGTACGAACGTGTTAAGTTTGGACAATATTTTTGGATACAAAAAAGTCAACAACAACAACCCAGTGAAATCCCACAACGTGGGGTCTGAGGAGGGTAGAGTGTACGCAGATCTTACTCCTACCAAGGTAGGTCGGCTGTTTCCGAAAGACCCCGGCTCAATAAAAAAAAGCATAAAAAGAGGTCAGATAAGGCTAAGAGATTCAAAGCGATATGGAAATGAAATAATGCAAGCGACACAGATAACGTAGGATAATCAAAGCACAGGAAATAACAGATAATAACATAAATCAGAGCACAAGAAATTATACTGCGATAATGCGACTACTAATAAGACAGGATAACGAGACTATCTACTAACCTTCTGTCCTAATCTGGGTCCTCCAAACTCTCTTATCTAAGGTCATGTCCTCGGTAAGCTGTAACTGCGTCATGTCGTGTCTAATTACCTCTCCCCAATACTTCTTCGGCCTACCCCTACCTCGTCTGAAACCATCCATGACCAACCTCTCACACCTCCGCACTGGGGCATCTGTGTCTCTCCTCTGCACATGCCTAAACCATCTCAATCTCGCTTCTCGCATCTTGTCTTCCACCGAGGCCACTCCCACCTTGTCCCGAATATCCTCATTCCTAATCCTGTCACTCCTGGTGTGGCCACACATCCATCTCAACATTCTCATCTCGGCAACATTCATCTTTTGAACATGAGAGATCTTAACTGGACAACACTCTGTCCCATACAACATAGTCGGTCTAACAACCACTTTGTAGAACTTGCCCTTAAGTTGTGGTGGCACCTTCTTGTCACATAGCACTCCGGAAGCAAGCCTCTATTTCTTCCACCCTGCCCCAATACGATGTGTGACATCATCGTCAATCTCCCCGCTGCCTTGCATAATAGACCCAAGATACTTGAAACTACTTTTCTTCTGGATGGCCTGGGTACCAAGCCTCACTTCCAAGCCAGCCTCCTGAGGTGCTTCACTAAACTTACACTCTAAGTACTCTGTCTTGGTCCTACTCAGCTTAAACCCTTTAGACTCCAGAGTATGTCTCCAACCCTCCAGCTTAGCGTTAACTCCGCTACGAGTCTCGTCGATCAGGACTATGTCATCCGCGAAAAGCATACACCATGGCACCTCACCTTGAATTTGCCGCGTCAATCCATCCATCACCAAGGAAAATAAAAACGGACTAAGAGCTGATCCTTGACGCAACCCCATCACAACTGGAAAGTGCTCTGAGTCTCCTCCTACTGTCCTTACCCTGGTTTTGGCTCCCTCATGCATGTCCTTGATCACCCTAATGTACGCCACAAGTACACCTTTAGCCTCCAAGCATCTCCATAGGATCTCTCTTGGAACTTTGTCGTAAGCCTTTTCTAGGTCGATGAATACCATGTGTAAGTCCCTCTTCCTCTCCCTATACTGCTCCACCAGTCTCCTCACAAGATAGATGGCTTCTGTAGTTGAGCGTCCCGGCATGAATCCGAACTGGTTCTCTGAAATAGACACGCCTCTCCTCACCCTCATCTTCACGACCCTTTCCCACACACTTTCATAGTATGGCTTAGCAGCTTGATACCTTTATAGTTGTTGCAACTCTGGATATCTCCCTTGTTCTTGTATAGAGGGATCATTACACTCGACCTCCATTCTTTGGGCATCATTACCGTCTTAAAGATGACATTAAACAACCTAGCCAGCCACTCCAAACCTGTCGGGCCCGCGCTCTTCCAAAATTCCCCAGGAATCTCGTCAGGTCCGGTCGCTCTTCCCATGCGCATCCTACGAATAGCACCCTTAACCTCCTCAACCTTAATACTTCTGCAATACCCAAAATCATGACGCCTTCCTGTATGTTCTAAATCTCCCAACACAATGTCTCTGTCCCCTTCTTCATTCAAGAGTTTGTAGAAGTATGACTGTCATCTCCGTCTAATGAGAGTCTCCTCTACCAATACTTTGCCATGCTCGTCTTTGATGCACTTCACTTGATCCACATCACGTGTCTTTCTCTCCTTCGCCTTGGCTAGCCTGAACAATTTCTGATCCCCTCTTTTCTCTTCTAGTTCAGCATAAAGGCGTTCAAAAGCTGCCGTTTTTGCCGTCGAAACCGATTCGCCTCCTTCCTCGCCATCTTATAAAGTTCCCTATTCGTCCACTTCTCCACCTCATCATTGCTTTCTATCAACTTCACATACGCCACCTTCTTTGCTTCCACCTTCCCTTGAACTTCTCCATTCCACCACTAGTCCCCTCGATGCTGACCACGACTACCTGTCGAGACCCCCAACACTTCCCTTGCTACCACCCTAATGAAAATAGCCGTCCTATCCCACATACTGGTCGCATCCCCACTACTATCCCAGACCCCCATAACCTTCAATTTCTCTCCCATCTCCAGGGCACTAGCGGTGGTCAAACTCCCCCATCTGATCCTAGGACGATAATCCACGACCCTCTTCTTCCTCGTCATCTTGATCCCTAATCCATCACCAAGAGCTTATGTCGGGTTGTAAGATAGTCGCTCGGAATGACCTTACAGTCTTTGCACAGACCTGTGTCGTCCTTCCTAAGGAGTAAAAAGTCTATTTGAGTTTTAGCCACTGAACTACGGAAGGTTACCAAGTGCTTCTTCTTCTTTGGGAAACTCGAATTGGCTATCACCAACCCAAAAGCTCTTGCAAAATCCAAAAGTGAGACTCCTCCTCCATTCCTGTCCCCGAAGCCAAAGCCTCCATGCACATCATCATAACCTCCCGAAATAGGCCCGATGTGCCTATTGAAATCACCTCCTACGAATAGCTTCTCAGTAGGCGGTATGCCTCCCACTAACTCGTCCAAATCCTCCCAAAAGCGCCTCTTCTCCTCCTCGCCTAAGCCCGCTTGTGGCGCATATGCACTAATAATGTTCAAAGTGAGCCCTTCAACGACCACCTTAATTGACATCATCCTATCAGTGGTTCTCCTATCCTCTACCACCTGATCCCTTAATTCACTATCTACTAATTTGCCCACCCCATTTCTATACTTCGACCTACCAGAGAACCATAGCTTATACCCGTCTACCTCCTTAGCTTTAGGACCTACCCGTTTGGTCTCTTGGACACAAGCTATATTAATCTTATCTTCTTAAGAATCTTAACTAGCTCTATGGACTTTCCCATTAACGTCCCAATGTTCCAAGAATCTACTCTCAACCTAGACGCTCATTTAACCCACTTACCCCTCCTAACCTTCGCCCCCGTCCCCAAACGAGAACATGACCCTAGTCTACTATCACTAACCAAAGCCACAAAAATGAGTATGAACTAATAAATTATTCAAAGGTCTAAAGTCAGCAAAATGTAACTACAAGTGTATGGACAAATAATGGATATGGCAGCCGGAGGTACCAACTCCAGTTGAACTGAACCTGGTCGCCGCCGGAAAACACTGTTCAACGTCCGAGTAGTGTTCACTGTCAAGTTACTGTTCACTGCCGGAAAAATGTTCACAAAGACCTGAAAGGGAGAAGAGAAGAGGGGGGGAAAAGAAAAAAAAGAGCAAAAAAAGAACAGGAAAAGAGAAAAGAAAAAAAGAAAAAAAGAAAAAAAGGAGAGAGAAAGAAGGGCTGGCCGGAAAATGTTGTCGGCAAAAGTCATCGGCGATGGCTCAACGTCTTACTGGCAGCGCCAGAAGTAGATAAAAAAAAGGGGAAAAAGGAGAAGAGAAGAAGAGGAGAGGAAGAAAAGGGAAGAGGGAAGAAAAGCAAATCTCCTAGGTCATGTATGAAGTCTTATGTTTGTGTGGCATGTTGCACCAATACTTGTCTGATTTGTTCTGGATTTTCGAAGTCCACAATCCTTGCTAAGTGTAGAATTTGCTTCAGTGGTTAGTATTTCAAGTATGCAAACTTCTGAAATAAGAAAGATGAGGTGGTAGAGTTAGAGTATGTTCATATGTCCAACTAGCTCCTATATTAAAAGTTAAAAGAGACCTGTTATAGGTATTGCTACCTTCTCGAGTGTTAATATTTGGTTCTTAAGTTGATATCAAAGTTCTGTGGTTTGGTAGTATTTGATCTAAGTGTGAGTCTGACCAAACTGAGTGAAGTTTCCCAATCCCAATTCTTCCATATTCTTGTTCAGACGTTAAATTCTAAAGCAAAATATGCTATGTCACCACAGATAGAGTACTGCTAAATAATTTTCTTAAGCCTAAATACATGTTTGGTTGAGGTTCTAACTTGTCCAAGTCTTAAAGAGTTGTCTTATCCCCAAACTGAAACAGTGTGTGTGATGAAAATTTAGTTTTGCTAAGCCTAGGGCCTTCATCTATTTCCTATTTTCAATATGCCTATAATATCAATTTCTGGGTATGTTTGCAGTTAATCTGATAGTTAGCCTGGTTCTGAAGATTCTGTTGGTTATCCTCACCCTTTCAAAACAAATGATGTTGGCCCCTTTGTTTGTTTGATTGGGTTCACTATGTTTAGTTGTAATGGTAGCATCCTTGCTTTGTTTTACTCAGCTTACTGTGTTGCCTAGTGCTGCTGTCCCCTGTTTGGATTCCTCATGTCTGGTTATTGTATTCAAGTTTCCTTATTCCTCCGTTAACTTAGTTCAGCATGCTTAGTATGAATGCTTAGTGTCACTGTTTTTCCTGTTTAAATTCCCCATGATTAGGCAATGTTTAATCTCTTCATTTCGTGTATGCCATCAGATGCATGTCGATTAGTTGGTTTACTTAATCTCTGTTAACTGATTCGGAAATAAAGGGTCAGCTCGGTAAAGCATGTTGTGTTTCTGTACCTATTTAAATTTTTATATGCTCTTACATTGCAAGTATACCATGTTTGATTATGTTTATGCGTGTATATTTAGAGTATGCTTTAGTCAATACATTTATGGGGAGATTAGTTGGTCATTATGGATTAAGCTTGAACCCTCCCCGGTGTTAGCCATGCCTAGGATTCATGGAAATCCCTTGGAACTTGTGCAACATCGGGAAGACGGGGGCAAAAGCTTTCCAATATTAACCTTCTAAGTATCCTTATGAATGTGTATACACGAAGTATACTCAAATATACATAATGTATACATAAGTCACTTGTTTGTTTTCAATATTGAAACTGCTCTATTATGTTGGTTGTCGATCATAAAATCTTATATATTATAGGATCATGTCACCGCTCTAATTCTTTTTTTCTTTTCTTCTTTTGCATGACATCCGGAGTTACGAGGAGTCTCAAATGAGACTCGATTTCGCCGCTAGATCAAAACGATTTCATTGCTCCACTTGTGTTTCTAGTTCACTAAATTCGGCCGAAACAAATTCTAGTGACGATCGAGATGACATCTCTCTATTCGGGTCTCTCTTTCTCCCCTCGAAAAACAACCAGGGCAGAAGTAATATAAAGAGGGGAGAAGATGAGAAAGACTGCTACGTTTTAAAGCACATCTTATGTTTTGTTTAATTTATTTGTGTTCGTATGTGATTACTTAGCTACCTCAGAATACCTAATTTAGTGGGGCTAATTGGGACGTTATTTCGATATAATAATGGAAATGTTTTAATTCGTTTCACGAAGTATTTTAGTATATTTTTTTTTAAAAAATGGACGTTATTTCAATATAATAATGGAAATATTTTGATTCATTTCATGTAGTATTTTAGTACATCGTTTTTTTTTTTTTAAATAAAAATAAAAATAAGCTTTCAATCTTTCAAAGTCTTCATTTTGGCCAAGTGCCTAATTTAACCGAGAAAAGAGTCTGCTTATAAAGTTATTGTTCCAAATTTACATTAGCTATTTATCTATCTTATCTGGCCACTCAATATATTTCTAAGCCGTTAAAATCAATCGATACTTAACCATTGAGTTATTTCGAATGTTTATAAAAACCTTGCATGATCCCACGCTTTCTTTAGTTTAACTTATAATTAAAGCCTTTTCTACAAATTACTATCTTATTTAATTTAAATAGCAGTCTTATATTTTCCATTTGTAATCTTGATAATATTCACAAGCTATTTTCCTAAAAATTTAAAATGCTATATTTGTATTTTTCTAATCTTAATTAAATAACCTAAGTTTTACCGGTTAACCGTATTTAAGCGGATCTTGAAGGATGCCTTATCCCTTCCCTTTAGGATAACTAAGAACCCTTCCCTAGAATCATTAAGTTAAGTAGACTATTAACCAGAGTTAGCTTTTAGCACTTACTTAGTTAAAATAGGTGTCCTAATTCACCGTTAAAACAATTAGGTGGCGACTCCTTAAATTAAACAATTAGGAATCACTAATATGTTGTACTCCGCTTTGACCCGTTAAAATGGGGTATAACAGCTTGGCGACTCCGCTGGAAATTTTAGGTTCTTAACCATAACAACTTAAGTTAATAATTAATTTGTTGGATGTTTTGGTTGTTTTTCTTTATTTTTGCCTTTGTTATTGCTTTTATTGTTTCTCTTATGTGCTTTTAAGTGACTTTAATTATTGTTTTATTATTTCCTTATGTGAAATTTTCTATGTAACAATATGTTACTGCTTTCTTTAACTGGCATTCCATTCATACTTCCTCCACTCCTGGAAAATTCACACACTTAAAGCGGTTTCGCGATTCGCGGCCGTGCACTATTAAATCACCCTCTAGTTGGATCGATCTTGTGGATTTAGTCGATCGGCGGTGCAGTCGATAGCCACGGACTTTCCACTCCCAAGTTGTCCACTTGAGAGAGCCTTGTATCATAGGAAACCAACTCTTAGTCAGCCTAAGATAGAGCTCAACCAAAACCCCTCTTTACGGACATGCATCATGCAAACTTAGGAGGCTTAATACCCAAGGTGTATTAAGTCTATTAGTCAACCTCGTCCAAATGTCCGAGTGGGTGTATGACCCCGAGCGACGGTTATCACGTTATGTGCATTGGTTTGAAGGATAAACATGTGTATTATGTGGACCATGTGCTACTTAAAAGGGTAATGGGTAGAACTAACCATTTGTGAACGCAGGTAGCCATGAGTCAGTACAATACTTACCCAAGGTTTAGCATGGTGGATTGATTTGGGGGACTACAGACAGCGGGTGGTACGTGGAGCACTAGGACACTCACCATCTTTAATGGATATCCAACCATGTAGAGACATCATCGAGGCAGCAACTGTGTTTTGGGATGAAAAGAGAGTCATGTTTAGATTTGGCAACAATCAAATGACTCCATTGTTAGAGGAAATAGGTGGCTATGTGGAAAATGCAGCTTTATTACATAGGAAGAAAAAAATGGCAAAATTGCGGCATGATTATTCCAAAGGAACCTTTACCAAAAGAATTTGTTGACAGTTTCGGATTCAGGAAGGGTAAAGGCGTAGAATGTTTACAAGGGTCTACGATACCATTTGACTACTTGCATCATAGATTTGGCTGCCAACAAAGTTTCACCAATCATCAAGATGAATTTTTCTCGTATGACTCTTGGAAACAAAAACGGTGCTTCGCTTTCGCAGTGTGTTTTTTGGGAATTATGGTGTTCCCTAAAGGGACAACAAGAGATATTCACACCCGACTCATTATTGTAACAGAAGCTCTATTTGGTGGCATTGAAGGAAAATACTACACTGTGGTCCCTATGGTCGTGGCAGATATCTATCGAGCGTTAGGACGTTGCAAGCACGAGTACAAGCATTTTGAGGGATGCAACTTGCTTTTACAAATTTGGCTGATGGAACATCTTCAAAAGGTCGACAGAAGTCTAGCATTTCGAAAGACGACGGGTGAAAATCACATTCTTGGACATGTTCTAGGCGCTATTTTGACTAATAGATCATTTGAAAAGCCAAATTGTGTAGAAGGGTGGGTAAGACTTCTTAGCCATTTGAACGATGATTCAATTCAATGGATGTTCGGTTGGTTTCCATCCGAGGGCTTGGTGTTTCGTACGAAGCTCGTACCATTTTTAGTTTTGATGGGACTTCGGTGCTTGCAACCTTATGCCCCACTGAGAGTTTTAAGACAATCTGGAAGAAAACAAAACATACCCTTAGTGGCAGACATGGATCATTATCGAGCCGACTACAAAGAGGGAAAAAATCCTTTTGCAAAAGAAGTTATAAGCATGTGGAAATCGAGGGAAACCATGAAAGCAGAGTCAATTGATCCAAACAGATACCAAGCTGGATGTGATGATAACTATTTGGAATGGGTGACCGCTAACTTGGAAGGATCAATCAAACTCGGCGTCAGCCTGAGGGGGCGAATTAAGGATGGAGAAGAGAAGCACATATCTTACTCCAGCAACTACGTAAGAAAAATCTTGTCTTTGAAGCCGAGTACCATGCACAACTTGAGAAAAAGGAAAAGGAGACAGAGAAGTGGAAGCAGCAGGTACTTAGTTACGAGCAAAGCATACAAGAATTAGATACACTTCTAGCTCAGCAAGGAGAAACTTGCATCAAAGAAGGCATCAAAACGGGAGGGGTTCTGGCTATGTCATACATTATCCAGAATCGGTGGAAGATCGGTCAATCAATCCAAGCAACCAAGAGGCTCAAGAACGACGAAGAGCCTTCCTCATGTTAATTAGCTTATGACAGTCAAGTAGTAGTTGTAATAATTTCCTTTGTACCAGGATTTAAATTTTCAAACATTGTATGTTTTGGGGGTTTTCAATTAATAGCACATTGGGATGACGTATAATTACAAGTTTTATCCTTCAGATCCTCGCTAGGCTTACCTCCGGCACGAAAGAGGTCTCGTGCATAATAGGTCGCGCTATGATTGCTAAATTTCTCTTTTACTATGTGATTTGTTTGCTATGCAATATATGCTTCTTTCAACATTATTTGTCAAATGTTCGCATTATTTTATTTAAAGCAGCAATCGTTCGCACTATACTAACGCAGTTTTCTTCATTTTTGAAGGTTTTCTTTTATTTTGATTATTTCCCCCAAAGGTTGATTCGTGTTGACTGCGAACTAGCGGATCACCCATACTTCACAAGATCAAAGGCACGAGCATCCAACAATATGAATGATTCAGGTGCATCTGAACAGACTAGCTTGGGACTTATCACCGTTTTGTGAGACGAACCTGAGGCTTCGGGAGGAAGGTATGATGAACTCATCACCCAATTGACGCAGCAAATGGCCAACATGCAAAGTGAAATTGAGCGACTGCGAAATCTCACCATCCTGTCCATTACCCTCAACATTCCTCATCATGAACAAAGAACAAGTGCGATAATCCACCATCCTTTTCGCCTGTTGACTCACCCGCTCCTCAGCCCTTTCTTTCAAATCCTCCACTTCACACAGTCAATCCAAGCACTACCAATTCACCCCCCATCCCGCAACAAACTAACCTGCAACAAACCATCTCACAACAATCTAATCCGCAACAAGCCATCACAACCGACTAACTCACAACAAGCCATCCCGCAACAAACGAACCTACAACAAACCATCCCGTAACAAAATAACCCGCAACAAGCCAACCCCAACAAGTTAACTTTCAACAAGCCAATCCGTTACCTTTTACCACTCCCTATATTCCTCAGCTTTCAGTTATCCAAACTACCCCACTTACCCAAAGCTACCAAACAACCCAACACATACCATCGGCACACACCGTCAATCATAACACGCAGTATGTGCCACCGGTATATGTAGAAGAAGCTCAACCTTTCACTACCCAATTACAGGTCGTGCAGCATCCAGAGGTTGATCCTTATGAGGAAATGGAAAGGGAAGCTAGGGCGAAAGCAGACGAGAATGTGGCAAAGGAGATTCGTAGTCTGAAGGAAGCATTTAGAAGCATCCAAACCCATAAGGGGTGTGAAGGAATGGAATACGAAGATCTGTGTATTCACCCTGATATTGAGTTGCCTGCTGGATATAAGGTGCCAAAATTTGATATGTTTGATGGAAAAGGAAATCCTCGGGCTCACTTGAGATCGTACTGTGATAATCTTGTTGGAGTAGGGAAAGATCAAGCCATTAGGATGAAGTTGTTTATAAGGAGTTTGACAGGAGAAGCGCTTGATTGGTACACATGCCAAGATCCGCAGAAATGGCATAGTTGGGGAGAGATGGCACAAGAATTCATGGATAGGTTCAGGTTCAACATTGAGACTGTCCCGGACAGATTCTATTTGATAAAGTTGGAAAGGAAGTCAACAGAAAATTTTAGAGAATATGCTATGTGTTGGAGAGCAGAAGCCGCAAAAGTCCAGTCCCCAATGGCAGAAAGTGAGATAACGACACTCTTTGTACAATCTTTAAAAGATGCAACATATTATGAAGGCTTAACACCCAGATGGACCCTTAAACTTGACATGTTTTGTAAGATAGGCATATAAACTTACAAGGTGACCAGATAGACACTTAAACTTACTCAAAGTGTATTTTTCAAGTTTTCCAGTTATTTTGAAAACAAAAACTATATTTTTCAAACACTCACAATTTTCATGGCCAAACAAGCCCTAAATATATCACAAAATATTTTTTTTAAAATGCAAAAATAAGGCAAACGCATATACATGAGACTATAAATGTGCACTTAAACCAATAAATACTCGCTAATCGCAATTTTGCAGCTTTCAATTAACTCGGGTTTTTTTTTTTACACTTGAATAATTAAAAAACAATAATTTTAACCAATAAAAATCCTTAAAAAAAGAAATTTCAAATTAAGAAATTTCTAAGTTCAGTATTTCAAGTGTAAAAGAAATTTCAAATTAAAAAAACTGTAAAGCCGAGAAGAAAATCCTTAAAAAAAAAAAAATCTTAATTTGAAATTTCTTTTTTTAAGGATTTTTATTGGTTAAAGTTATTGTTTTTTAATTATTCAAGTGTAAAAAAAAAAACCGAGTTAATTGAAAGCTGCAAAATTGCGATTAGCGAGTATTTATTGGTTTAAGTGCACATTTATAGTCTCATGTATATGCGATTGCCTTATTTTTGCATTTTAAAAAAAAATATATTTTGTGATATATTTAGGGCTTGTTTGGCCATGAAAATTGTGAGTGTTTGAAAAATATAGTTTTTGTTTTCAAAATAACTGGAAAACTTGAAAAATACACTTTGAGTAAGTTTAAGTGTCTATCTGGTCACCTTGTAAGTTTATATGCCTATCTTACAAAACATGTCAAGTTTAAGGGTCCATCTAGGTATTAAGCCTATTATGAAAGACTGATAAGTGTCATCAGGCAAAAATTTTCTGAAGTTATTAGGATGGGAGATTTCATAGAAGAAGGTATCAAGACGGGAAGAATCACAAATCTGGCAGCCTTGGAAGCGACAAATAAGGCAATTCAATCAGATTCAGCTAAGAAGAAGAGGGACAGAGTGTTCGCGGTCATGACCATCCAGGAACGTAGACCAAACCAGATGTTAACCTACCAATACCCTTCATCCCAGCCTTCATATTACATCCAATACACCCAAGCCCCTCAACCTTATTATCAACCTCCACCCACTCCCCATCCTGTTTACCATACCCAGCCAGCATATTACCCACCTCGAGCACCTGCCTACCAAAGCCCATCACAATACCAGCCAACCTACTCGCCTCAACCCCAATACCAACCACAAAATCGTCCACAAAATACACCCAGACCTCGCCCAAACTTTGAAAGAAAGCCAACCAAAACTTACACACCGTTAGCCGAACCCTTAGCCCAATTGTATGAAAGGTTGAGAACCGCAGGGATAGTCCAACCGATTCAAGGAAGAGTTCCTAACCCCCTTCCTGGATGGTATGATGGGACTAAACATTGTGCGTATCACTCAGGAGTTGCCGGACATGATACTGAAAATTGCCTTACTCTCAAAGATAAAATCGAGGCATTAATCAAAGAAGGAGTCATCCAGCTCAAAGGAGCTCCCCCAAATATAAACAACAATCCTCTACCCAATCATGGTGATGCAAATGTGAACATGATTACCATTGATGAAGATTGTAATTTGGAAGGGACTATTGTACCGATCAGAAAAGAGGAAAAGGTTGAATTATCAGCCTTTATTGCTCCCGTAATCACAGTCCAAATGAGGGCACCAATTGAAGTGGAAGTGCTTGCTCCAAGGCCTAGGATCACAGCCTTAGTTTCTCAGGCACCCGCTTTCAACACCAAAGCAGTTCCTTGGAATTACTCGTCTGATGAAAAGAACAAAGGAAAGGCAAAATTGGTTGTAGAAACTGTTGCTGCTGGATTAACAAGGTCTGGGCGGTGTTATTCCCCCGAAGAGGTAGCACAAGGAGCACCGAGTAAAGAAAACGGCCAAAAGAAGGCTGTGACTGAGGCCGAAGTCGAAGAATTCTGGAGGAAAATGCTGACTAAGGAATATTCTGTGGTCGAACAACTAAAGAAAATACCAGCCCAAATTTATTTATTGGCATTGTTGATGAATTCTGAAACCAATAGGAGTGCTTTAGTGAAGGTACTGAATGAAGCTTATGTTTCAACTGAGACCTCTAGCGAGAAATTTTCAGCCATGGTTGGAGAAGTCCTAGAAGCCCACAAAGTCTCTTTTCATGAGGATGAGTTGCCGCCTGAAGGTTTGGGGCACAACAAGGCATTGAACATTACAATCAAATGCAGGGACAAATTCATTTCTAAGGTGTTGATTGATGGGGGTTCAGCTATTAACATATGTCCTGTCACTACTCTCCGAGCTTTAGAAATTGATATCGGGAAACTTTGCGACAGTCACGTGAGACTTAAAGGTTTTGATGGAGCTCCAAGAGGTGTCGTAGGGGAGATTGACTTAGCCTTGGAAATTGGACCCGTAGGGTTCACGGTGGAATTTTAAGTGATGGATATATCCGCCAGCTACAACTTGCTGATAGGAAGGCCATGGATCCATATGGCTGGTGCAGTCCCTTCTACCCTGCATCAAAATTTGAAGTTTATTTGGAATCATCAGGAAGTTGTGATCCACGGAGAAAGCAACAATTTGATCTATTCCGAAAACTCAATTCCTGTTATTGAAAGTGTAGAAAGGCTAGATGGATTTGTCTTCCATATCAAGGAAACCATGTGTACTACTCAAGCTGAAAGGGTAAAATTGTCACGCGTGCTTATGATGATGGCTTGGGAAATGTTGAAGAATGGTTTTAAGCCTGGTCGAGGTCTCGGAATAAACTTGGATGGAATAGTGGAACCAATTCAATTACCCGGTCAGAAGGATACTTTTGGTCTTGGATACGAACACACTCTTGAAGAAATCTCATTGGCTAGTCTCAAAAGAAAAGGTATATTCGCTTGCCAAAGCCTGTCCCTCTCCTGAATCAGTCATTTTTCAAGGCGTCCGGCACCCGAGTGTCAGAGGAAGCTGCTGAAGACAACCTCGTGGAAGCTCTCAAGAATCTATTCATTGCCGAGGAAGAAGCTGAATGCAACGTGATTCTGGATGACTGCCCTGAAACTTCAACTATCTGGGATGCTGAGCCTGGAGATGTTTTGAACAATTGGACTTGTACCCCGCCCCGATTCTCCGGGAGTCTTGGTAAACGATTTGTATTAGTATTTGATGAAACAACGCGATTCAAAATTGAGGCCTGAATCGTGTTTATGCTTTTGTTGTGTTTTGCCTCCAACCTTTGAAAGCTTAAAGGCCAAATCCAAACTATACTTTTCTGTTTCTTATTCCGTCTTTATTTAATTAATTTCTTTTTTATTTTTCAGCAATCAAACTAGTAAATCTGCTGATACTGTGAATGTGACACGTAATGAAACAAGCGAGCCCATAATAAGTGCCGAACAAGACTCTGAAGAATATGAAGAGGACATGCAACCTGAAGAGTTAACTAAGGATTTTGAACATTTTGAGAATAAGCCAAAACCAAATTTGGATGAAACAGAAACCTTAAACTTGGGAGATTCAGAAACAGTAAGGGAAACAAGAATTAGCGTCCATTTAACTCCGTCACAAAGGGAAGAATTGATCAACCTTTTGAGACAATATATAGATGTGTTCGCATAGTCTTATGATGATATGCCGGGTCTAAGCACAGATATTGTTTCGCATAAGTTGCCTATTGATCCATCTTGTCCTCCGGTGAAACAAAAGAAGAGAAATATTAAACCGAATTTGAGTTTAAAAGTCAAGGAAGAAGTCTCCAAGCAATTTAACGCAAAGGTCATTCGAACTACAAGGTATCCCACTTGGCTAGCCAATATCGTGCCTGTACTAAAGAAGGATGGCAAAGTTAAAGTATGTGTGGATTATCGGGATCTCAACAAGGCTAGCCCGAAGGATGACTTTCCCCTCCCAAATATTCACATACTTATTGATAACTGTGCGAAGCATGAGTTGTAGTCATTCGCTTATTGCTTCGCAGGGTACCACCAAATTCTGATGGATGAAGAAGATGCTGAGAAAATAGCATTCATCACACCTTGGGGAGTATACTATTATCGAGTGATGCCTTTTGGGCTCAAGAACGCAGGTGCCACCCATATGAGAGCCATGACTACCATTTTTCATGACATGATCCATAAGGATATTGAAGTCTATGTGGACGATGTCATCATCAAGTCACGAAAGAGTTCAGATCACTTGACGGATTTGAAGAAGTTCTTTGACAGGTTGAAGCGATACAATTTGAAATTAAACCACGCAAAGTGTGCGTTTGGTGTTCCTGCTGGGAAGCTGCTAGGATTTATTGTGAGTAGGAGGGGTATAGAATTGGATCCTTCGAAGATAAAGTCTATTCAAGACCTGCCTGTCCCAAAGAGTCAAAAGGACGTGATGAGCTTCCTTGGCCGTCTCAACTATATTAGTCGGTTCATAGCACAATCGACGGTGATATGTGAGCCAATAATAAAGTTATTGAAGAAGGATGCTTCTACTAAATGGACGGAAGATTGCCAACGAGCTTTTGATAGAATCAAAGAGTATTTGTCTAATCCGCCTGTTTTGGTGCCTCCAGAAGCCGGGAGACCGTTGTTATTATATTTGTCTGTGTCAGTGAATGCATTTGGATGTGTGTTGGGACAACATGATGAAACGGGAAAGAAGGAGCAAGCAATATACTACTTGAGCAAGAAGTTCACGCCCTACGAGACCCGATATACTTTGTTAGAACGCACCTGTTGTGCCTTGACTTGGGTTGCACAAAAGGTGAGACATTATCTGTCTGCATATACTACTTATCTCATCTCAAGGATGGATCCACTCAAGTATATTTTTCAGAAGCCTATGCCTACTGGGAAGTTAGCCAAATGGCAAATTTTGCTAAGTGAGTTTGATATTGTATATGTTACCCAAAATGCTATCAAAGGGCAAGCAATAGCCGATCATCTGGTTGAAAATCTCGTAGATGAAGAATACATGCCCCTTAAGACTTATTTCCCGGACGAAGAGGTGCTGTTTGTCGGAGAAGATATCTCAAAGAAATATCCAGGGTGGAGAATTTCTTTAATGGGACTGCGAACTCCAAAGGAGTTGGGGCTGGAGCAGTCTTAATTTCGGAGTCAGGCCAGCATTATCCAATTTCAGCAAAGCTCAGGTTTCCGTGCACCAACAATATGGTAGAATATGAGGCTTGTATCCTTGGACTCAGAATGGCCGTTGATATGAACATATAAGAATAATTGGTTATAGGTGATTCCGACTTATTGGTTCACCATGTACAAGGCGAATGGACCACTAAGAACGTGAAGATACTTCCATACCTGCATTGTGTGAAAGATTTGTGTAAGAGATTTATCAAGGTGGAATTCAAACATGTCCCAAGGGCTCAAAATGAGTTCGCTGATGCTTTGGCAACCTTGTCCTCTATGATTCAGCACCCGGACAAGAATTACATAGATCCTATCAAGGTGAATGTGCACGATCAACAAGCTTATTGTTTCCATGTAGATGAAGAACCTGATGGAGAACCTTGGTATTATGACATTAAGAAGTATTTCAAGGCAGGAGACTACCCAGAAGGCATAACCAGTGTTCAGAAGAGAACACTTCGAAGATTAGCAAACCACTTTTTCCTAAATGGAGAAATCCTTTATAGGAGGACTCCGGATTTAGGATTGTTAAGGTGTGTTGATGCCAAATAAGCGATCAAGTTGATTGAAGAAGTGAATGGCGGTACATGTGGACCTCATATGAATGGTTTTACTCTGGCCAAGAAAATTCTACGAGCTGGCTATTTCTGGATGACTATGGAATCAGACTACATTCGTTTTGTGCAAAAGTGTTACCAATGTCAGATTCATGGCGATTTGATTCGAGTCCCACCAAATGAGTTAAATGTGATGAGTTTTTCGTGGCCATTCGCAGCTTGGGGCATGGATGTCATTGGTCCTATCGAGCCAGCAGCGTCAAATGGACATAGGTTCATTTTGGTAGCCATCGACTACTTTACAAAATGGGAAGAAGCATCTTCGCATAAGTCAGTGACGAAGAAGGTGGTGGTAGACTTTGTTCGCAATAACATCATTTGCCGATTCGGAATCCCTGAGTCAATTATAACAGATAATGGAGCTAATCTTAATAGTGGTCTGATGCGGGTGATTTGCGAAACATTTAAGATTACTCACCGCAATTCCACTCCTTATCGACCTCAGATGAATGGAGCAGTTGAAACAGCCAACAAAAACATCAAGAGAATATTGCGGAAGATGATTGATAATTACAGACATTGGCACGAAAAATTGCCACTGGCCCTTCTCGGTTATCGCACCACTGTTAGGACTTCAACAAGAGCAACGCCTTATCTTTTGGTCTATGGGACAGAGGCTGTGTTACCTGCAGAGGTAGAGATACCATCTTTGAGGATTATCCAAGAAGCTGAGTTGAGTGATGCCAAGTGGATACAAAATCGATATGAACAGTTGATGCTCATTGATGAAAAGAGGCTGAATGTAGTTTGTCATGGACAACTTTATCAGAACAGAATGGCCAAAGCTTTCAACAAGAAGGTGAGACCGAGACAATTCAAACCGGGGCAATTGGTGCTGAAGCGCATATTCCCACACCAAAATGAAGCTAAGGGAAAATTTGCACCTAACTGGAAAGGGCCTTACATGGTTCATCGAGTGCTGACTGGAGGAGCACTAATTCTAGCAAAAATGGATGGCGAAGTGTGGCCGAAAGCTATCAATGCAGATGTCGTCAAGAGATACTACGTTTAGGAGCTTTTCATTTATTTTATATGTAATATCTTGTAATGTCTTTCTTTGTAATGAAAACTACGTTCCCCAGGTGAGATATGTAAGAAACCTATATCGGGTTAGGTCTTTTAAGATAGAAATTTCCAAAAAAATTCCATTTGTTTATAACATGAACTATGCCTGACCTGATTCCCGCGGTGGGATACGTAGGCGGCCTACATAGGCTTCGGTCACATTATTAGAAAACCTCAATTTTATTTTGCCTTGTATGTTTTGAACTACGCTTGACCTGATTCCCTTAGTGGGATACGTAGGCAGCCTGTATAAGGCTCGGTCTCGTCATGTTTAAAAGTTTGATACCCTCCTATGCCAGAAACTGGGACAATTTTAAGGGCATCGTTGCAAGACGACATCGAGAGACATGAAAGAGTATATGATCAACAGATTCATCAGACAAAGGAAAGACTTTGGAGAAAGGACGTTCGCTTTGTTTCATAATGTGTCACAGTTCCAAGTTCAGCAGAAATTATTTATCACTATACACATATTTTTTATGCATACTTCCTTTTAAAATAATGTGATTTTTAATCCAATAGTTTTATTAATTGGCCAAGACTTAGAAATAGGCGGAGCTTGCAAGTCCAGGCCAAGTTGGAAGCATGAAGCGTCAAGAGACGGATCTTCAAAGTCAACGCGAATCAACAGATAATTTATCATTTATATCCATTTTACCCTTATTATTAAGTATTACTAGTAAAGTACCCCAAACAATGCGCAGATGTAAATTATCATTTTGAGTAGGTCTAAAATATAAGGAGAAAAACTTCTTGATTAATGTTTATTATCAAACTTGTTGTCTACTAAAAATTGTGTAATATTATTATTTTGTTTGTTTGAGAACAGTAGTCTAATTATTTTAATAAAATTGAAATTGTAATTTTGCTTCCTATATGCAACGTATCTCAAAATAATTTTTGTCTATATAAAAGAATATGGTAAAAATTTATTCGTACTGGTGTTTGCACCAAACTAATAAATACTTGACAGTTGACACATGCTTTTGTATACATTCTTATCACTAAATATTTATTATTTATACATTTTCTTCTTAATTACAATTTAAACATAGTAAATTAGTATGATCCAGTATAAATATCAACTGTGGATAAACTTTTATCATCAAAGACTACCTTATAGTTGCACTTAGTTACAATGACTAAGCTTTTAGTCGCGCAGTGCTCCTGAGACAGTGAATAACGCCCAAAAAAAAAAAAAAACTCTTGTACACGAATGACATTCATAATATATTCACAGTCATTTCTTGCACGAATGACATTCATAATATATTCACAGTCGTTCCTTATACGAATGATTGGGTAAAACTTCTTTATATATTTCGGTTCTCAATCGTGCTTGATTTATTTTTCAAATATTCATTTCGCATTTTTAAGCTATGTGTTCGCATTTATGAGATATTTGTAAGACACTTTTTAAATTTGGTGAGATATTCGTAAGATTCTTTTTAAACAAAAAGAAAACCATGTGAACAACTGTAAATATTGATATTAATAAGGTTTCAAAACGTTATCTTGACGTGGAGAACAAACAGGATGTTCTCATATCATTTTGCTATAAAATATATTAATATCTCAATAAGTATTATTTACTATTACATAATATGCAATGAAAATACTTTTATTTTGTTTTCAATATAAGTTTTGGGTTATAATTTAAATTTTTCAAATTAGATTATTTTATTAAAGTTTATGTTTATTAATTTTTAAATAAAGACAAATTCTATACATTTAGGTGTTAAAATGCATATCTTAATATGCATCTTAACAATTCGGATGTTTATTCAGATTCAAATATTCAAATCTTAATGCAACATCATATTATTCAGTTATATATTTAGATTCAGACGTCTTAATCTTAATGAAAATAAATGAGACCTGAAGTTCATTGAACAAAAATTAAGATGTCAATTTTTGTGAAAGAACCCTCAAAATTGATGAGAATAACCCTGGCCATCATAAACACTAAAAGTTGTTGGACAATAATTTAAATCTATATCTATCTATCTACATGTATTAAAAGCACGAATAATTTTCGCTAAATGTTGAACGACGAAAATATCATCTAAATGTTGATGGACTTTATACCCTTTGAAAGCTAAAATATTTTTTTGAAAGTGCAATTTGATTTTTGATAAAAATGCAACATTTAGAATTCATATTATTCTAGGAAAGGTAATTCAATTAGGACTCAGAATATATACACTTAAAAGTCGTGTTAATTAGTGTTATATTCCAGGGAAAAGTCTATTACATGTAAGGTTAATTAGAAGTCGTGTTAATAAGTTGCTCTTCTTAAAAACTTTGGTAAGTTTACGTTCAGCAACATCCATGTTTCCTTCTCTAAATGAAAGTTTTTTGATTTGGTTAATTTGTTTTTGCTCTAATATTTTGGTGCATGTGATTATATATATATTTTTTTAGGACAGACTACATGTCCGTAAGATCTCCGGTGCTACCTTTTGTTTGATGAAGGTTGAACCGGTTCAGTTTGTTCAAATTTTAAGATATTTTAGGTGTATGTGATCATAATCCTGACTATCAAATCCACTCCTCAAAGAGAAAGTATACACAGTCGTATGCAATATAATTATCCAACTATGAGTCGGGGTCGAATCCCACAAGAAACAATATACTAGGCAATCAAGCAAGTAAGAAATTTTCACTTTCTACACTAAGCCAAACACTTGATAATATTTTGGTTTTTAGAAAATTATAACTACAAAAATGTAAACTAACCTAGAAAGCAAGTAAAATGATCAATGACCACAAGCATAGATACAAGGAAAATTACTCTCAAGTAACAATCCAATGTATTTTACAATTTTACAACTAAGAGCGAGTTTATGTTAATAGATAATGGTTTCAAAAATCTCATTGAAAGTCTTCCAACCAAATCAATGAATTTCACTCTAAACTTTTCCAAGCTTTAGAATGTGAAATTAAGCACTACCAATTGAATCTCAAGTTAACTATCCTATTCTTAGCTCAAGTTATTAGATGAGGGTTAAGCATCAAATCCTTGCTATTAACTCTTTTCCTAACCTCTACTTTCTTTTTCAAGCAAAGTAAGGGTATTTAGGCACAAATAATGTTGTACACCATTAAATGACATTAAAGCTTGAAGAGTTAAAAGAGAAACACTAAACCCACTCAATTCTGCCCCGCTTTTGCACTGGACTGTCCAGTTTGGCCTCTTTTTTACTTTATTTTCACTTGGTTTCTTCGGACGCTCTTCTCAATCATATAAACCTATAAAATGGAAGTAAACGACATTAAATGCACTATTTTCTCAATCAAAACATAGCAACAATCTAAGATTAAAGAAAAAATAAGTTGGTAAAATACCAACTTATCAACTATATATATCAATACGCGTTTTGTATATTTACCACGAATCTTAAAACTCTAAATGTTAATCGACGAAAATATCCTCGAAATGTTGATGGATTTTTATGTCATTTAAAAGCTAAATTACTCCTTTAAATAGATGAGCTCATGTTGGTTAAAGTTGTAACTACTTAAACTGAGTTATACAAAACATCCAATTTTTGACACTACTATTTAGCACGTCAAAACTAAAATTTTGAGCTTTGAAACCAAATAGATCACTTAATTTGATTCAATTACTAATTGATGTGATAAGATTAAAGGTGCCTTTATTACATACTGCTCGCTGCTGCCTCCACTATCTTTCACAGATTGATGTGGGGAATGTGATATAATAATTTAGCCATTAGCATTAATAAGGTGTAATTTAATGAAATATAAGTAACATGATAATGAAGTAAGGATATTATTTAGATTATAGCTTATTATGTAAATTAGTAAGTAGCAATATACGATGTATTAATAAAGCGACAATTCCTAATAATAAAGTAAGGACGAAAATAATATATTTAGTTCATTAATAATTATTAGAGGCTCAAAAGAATGAATTGGAATAAAGGAGAGACAAAATCGGGTGTCAACAGTTCATATTCAATTTTTTTTGCCCCACAAAATTGACATTTTGGTACATCTTTTAATTTAACATAAGTGACTTCTGCTTGCATATTACTTGAGCTGCTAGGTTCTATGAAACCATACCTTGTATATGCAAACTCTAGAATGAGGAGATATTAATCTAGAAAAAGTGTAATGAGAGTAGAATTTTTAGTAGAATTTTTTTATATCAATAAAATATTATATTTATGTAATGAGAGTTTGGTTCTCTACCTGTTCCTGACAGAAGCGATGAGTCTCTCACAATAAGAGAACTCTGTTCGGCAGAAACATTGGCAGTACCAGAAGACGATGCATTAGTTGAATCATTATTGATTGAACTTTCGGTGAAGCGTCGTCTTTTCAATTCAGCTCTTTTTCTCAACATTGTGCCAAAAGGGCCTCTTTTTTCATCAGGTGGTATCAATCTATATAGTTCGCGTCTCCTAGCGTTTTTGTCATAATTTGTTTTTTCAAAGGTCTACGCATTTTTAGGATTTATACTACCTGACATTTTTGCGGCTGGAATATTGTATGAAGACATGAAAAAGCAATAAACTCATATCAATCAATAATATATTCATGGACAGCATGTAAGTAAAATTTCACTGGATATACATGACAATCAAAATAAGAAAGTGTGGCAAAGATATAGATGACGGCTGTTTGTTAATGCAATGAAGTTAATAGGCAAAAATAGAAGAAGAAAGTAAGGAGATAAGCGGTACTTACCACACAATGAAATATTACAAATATCCACGAACAAAGAGATGTTACAACGAAGAGCAGAAACTGTAAAGGAAATAAAAAAAAAAAAATTATGAGAAAGGTATAAATAATAGACAACCGTATTCAAAGAAAGATAACAAAAAAAAAAAAAAAAGGCAGACAAACAAGTAACACTTTTTGATAAAAAGAGTAGTAACAGGGAAGATGCAATGGAAGTAATGGGTGGTATTGTTCATCCAGCATCTAAGATTGACCAGCCAGCTGAGCTGCTTTGGCTATTCTATTTTAATTGAAAAGAAGTCGGATGTCTACTCCCAATCTCACAACTACATTATAAATGTAATACAATATGCTGTTTAAGTTGAAAGGTGTATTATTTATCCTAGACAAATCTCTGTTGTTAAGGCATTGTTATATAATCAAAATATGAAAGGGATTAAGTAATGATTTTTAAGTACTGCCAGTAGATAAATTTAGTGGACAAGTACATTTTTAGGCTTACAAAGGAGTACTTTATTTTTTAAACTATTTGCATAAAGCATTCTTTTCTTATTGGCGTCCATAAAGTATTTTTAATCCAAACACAAAACCAACATATTCTCAGAAAATTACAGGAGTTACAACAATAGTACCCGTATAGGAGGAAAATATTGCTTTGAAACTCTTCGATACAAAGACTGATAGATTAACCTAAGTCTGAAGAGTAACAAATAAGAGCAAAAGAGAGGAACAAAAAGAAAAAAATGAAAGCCAACGAAAGGTAGAGGTTGACAACTTCCAGTACTAACTGAAAAGTAACTACTTGATTCTACTATATGTAGTAACACAGAACTGAAGACATAGTATAATCATAGACGGTTAACATATCAACCTCTTGCACGTGATAATTAAAAGCTGAAGCTAGATAAACATTATACTCTTAGATTGAATCTTTCCACTACCCCAACTGCAAGAAAACTCTTCCTTCACATAAATCAATCCACATAAACTTTACTGAAATGGATTTATACTATGACATGAAGAATAAGCGCTAACAATTATAGTGGCCGAATTGGAAGAGATAAAGAGAATACCATAAATTGGAGTATATAGAAGTAGAAAAATCCAGACTTAAATTTGTAAAAAACTAATTCCCAGAAGTTAGTACAATGAGGATTTTTGAGAAAGAGGAAAAATACATGAGCAAATCAACTAAATTTACACATGTATGTTGAAAAAACAAAAAAAAAAAAACAGTCTAAAGCTACTCAAAAGTTCTAGATGTCCAAAATTTTATTTAAAAAAGTATTGAAACATATCCATTGCTGAGAAAACAAAGGAAAACACAAAGAAGGTGTCCATTTTCCTGCTTCTTAGTAGTGAGAAACTGAAAAGTCACCAAGAAATCCAAAATTTCACTTTATCTTTTCAAAATTTCAGTTCATAGGCTTTCAAAATATAAATGAACTCCATTGAGCATTAAGCATAAGGATACAGTGGTACATGAGACTTAATAATTCTTATAACATTAAAAAAAAAAAAATTGAAATGGTGTTCAATTTCAGTGTCGTCTCTGTGCTAGTGTTTTTTTAAGTGGGCGAAATGACAGTTATGCCCTTGGTATATATAAGGGTAGAAAGTTCCATCCTAAGAAAACTTTTGGTTACGTTCATCCTCAGAAACTCCAAAAACTCAACACACAGAGCAAGCTTTCTATCTTATTCTGGACCAAAAATAATACTTGAAGCACAAAGACAACCGCAAAATAAAATTAATTTCCAAACATATAGAAGCAAATTAAGAGGGATTCCAAATGGGAGACAAGGAAAATAGAAATAGGTATTTGAGTTTAAGCAGAAGCGGCTGACAAATGGGCATTAGTACTGAGAATACCTATCAAGAACTCTAAAGAATGATAAATGTAACTCAACAGAAACTAAACCCAAAGAGTCCAAAAAAACCCATAATCAATAGCCACAAGGAGTATATGAGACTTAACGATCCTTACACCAAAAAAAAAAAAAAGATACGGTGTCCATCTTCAGAGACCCAAAAGGTATAAGATAAAATAAAGAGAGAAAAGATTATTAAAATCAGAATTAAAGCATAAATTATTAAGAAATAGAAAGAAGAAGGAAAGAGTAGGAAGAAGAAGAAGTCACCCAAGGGAGAGGCACCGGAAGTCGATGAAAACCTTTGATCAAAGAATTCTGATACTTGAGAATATGGATGAGAGACGATGTTTCTAGTGTTAGTCTAGTGAGCACAGTTTTTTTTTCAAGCTGAGCAATTACTCATTTACCCTTCCATTAAGTCAGATTTGCCAAAATGCCTTGGTCGTCCATGGCACGGCTCTTCTATATATATTAGAACTAGACGGTCAATGTCCGTGCTGCGCACGGGCCCAATACTTTAAATTATAGTGCATCTATGTGTATGCAGTTGTCTTTAAATAGTAATTATATATATATATAGTGTATATATTATGTTTAAAACATGATTAATATAACATTGTAGTTTGTGCTCCGTATTTAAAACTTTATTATATTAGTGTTTGCTACGAATACGCTCGGTGTTTAATATGAGGCCCACAATTTTTTTTTTTAATATTGCTTGATTTTGTTAATATGGGGTTCACTTTTTTTTTCCCGTGAGTTTGGATGTGATGGGTTCCACTTTTTTTTTAATAGTGGATGGTGTTTAATATGGGGCCGACATTTTTTTTTTAATATTAGTTGTTGTTTAATATATATGGGGCCCACAATTTTTTTTAATGAGCCTGTTTAATATGGGGCTCAATTTTATTTTATTTTATATATACTATGTTCAAAACACGAGTGATATAACATTGTAATTTGTGCTCCGTATCTAAAACTTTATTATATTAGTGTTTGCTAAGAATACAAAGTCTGCACTTTTTTTTTTTTTGACATTGTTTATTTTTTTAATATGGGATTCATTTTTTTTTTATATATATTGCTTGATTTTGTCAATATGGGATACTATGTTCAAAACACGATTAATATGACATTGTAGTTTGTGCTCCGTATTTAAAAATTTATTATATTAGTGTTTGCTACGAATACGCATGGTGTTTAATATGGGGCCCACATTTTTTTTTAACATTGTTTATTTTTTAAATATGGGATTCACTTTTTTTTTTTTTCAATATTGCTTGATTTTGTTAATATGGAGTCCACTTTTTTTTCCCGTGAGTTTGGATGTGGTGGGTTTCACTTTTTTTTTTTTAATACTGGATGGTGTTTAATATGGGGCCCACAATTTGGGATTCATTTTTCTTTATATATATTGCTTGATTTTGTCAATACGGGATACTATGTTCAAAACACGATTATTATAACATTGTAGTTTGTGCTCCGTATTTAAAACTTTATTATATTAGTGTTTGCTACGAATACGCACGGTGTTTAATATGGGGCCCACAATTTTTTTTAACATTATTTGTTTTTTTTAATATGGGATTCACTTTTATTTTTTAATATTACTTGATTTTGTTAATATGGGGTTCACTTTTTTTATCCCGTGAGTTTGGATGTGGTGGGTTCCACTTTTTTTTTTAATACTGGATGGTGTTTAATATGGGGCCCACATTTTTTTTAATATTAGTCGTTGTTTAATATATATGGGACCCGTTTTTTTTTTTTTTTTTTTATAATTTTGTTTTTTTTATGGGCCTGTTTAATATGTGGCTCAATTTTTTTTTTATATATATACTATGTTCAAAACACGATTGATATAACATTGTAATTTGTGCTACGTATCTAAAACTTTATTATATTATTGTTTGCTAAGAATACAACGTCTGCACTTTTTTTTTTATATATATATTGCTTGATTTTATCAATATGGGATACTATGTTCAAAACACGATTAATATAACATTGTAGTTTGTGTTCCGTATTTAAAACTTTATTATATTAGTGTTTGCTACGAATACGCATGGTGTTTAATATGGGGCCCACATTTTTTTTTAACATTGTTTTTTTTTTAAGTATCGGATTCACTTTTTTTTTTCAATATTGCTTGATTTGGTTAATATGGGATCCACTTTTTTTTTCCCGTGAGTTTGGATGTGGTGGGTTCCACTTTTTTTTTTAATACTGGATGGTGTTTAATATGGGGCCCACAATTATTTTTAATATTAGTTATTGTTTAATATATATGGGGCCCACAATTTTTTTTTATGGGCCTGTTTAATATGGGGCCCAAATTTTTTTTTAGGGGGGGGGGGGGGGGGGCACAACGGAGGACGAAAGAGGAGCACCAACCGGTGCTTCTTAATAGTAGTAAAGTAAAACTAGTATGTATGAACCCATTTACTTCATAGTTTGTCTTGTTTATGAATCAGTTCCCAGTAGATTTAGCAATTGCAACTTTATTCCACAAATAGAGTTTACGAAATTAATTGAACAAAAGCATACATCATAAAGTACAAATTAGTTAAATCATATTTTCGTATATTAGTAGTAATAATTAGGCTAAAAAATTATTATTAAAAAAATTAAAATAAGAGAGAAAAACATAACAACAAAGGAAGTAAGCTTTACATAATCAAACTTGAGGAGAAGTTTATGTAATTATCCCTTTAGCTTTTTGGTTGTAATAACTACATAGATAAATTAGTTTAACTTGGGTGAGTTTATTAATACAAAACAAACATAAGTGATTTTAGTAGGAAATTATTTATAGTTGAATGACCTTTTAAGTTATTCATTCCTTTCTCTAAACTAGCCGTTATGGCCAAATAGAAGCCGACCGACGCGCCGATCAAATCCAATACCCAAGCTCGCCGAAGTGCGATTCCCTTGCTTCCCTAACGGAATATGTCTAGGTCGGTAGACATTGGCACCCCATCTGAACCCCCTCCCTCCCCGACCCCCCCCCCCCCCCCCCTCCCCAAGCAGAAAATCCATTACTTTTGGAAGCCTAATTAAGGTGCCAATTTCTCCGCTGAGCTCCATAGCTGTTCAAAAATTGCCTTTGACATTCCCTCCTACACTTGAAATTCCGGTAATTTATGCTATAGGAAAGAAGGTCACTTAACACTCTAACCCCAATTCGGGTTTGAAAAACACTGCTTGTCAAGGTTCCAGCTCAAACCCGTCAGGTAATAACTCTCAGAACCTTGAAGTTAACAACTCTTATGCTAATGTTCTGGGTAATCCATTTGTAATTCCTCAAAATCGTATTCTACTCTCTTCAAGACTCTATGAAGTTCATAAAGGGAAACCGGTTGTGGTTTTTACGAAAGCAGAAAATGACCTCTAAGCCTCAACCTGCAAATGGAAAATTGTTGATAAGTTTATTCGAACCGGACCCTCAATTGATTTTATTCATGATGATTTAGCTAAATTAATTCCTGGGAAAGGGAAAATCCGTATTGGTGCTTTCAACATGAGACATATTTTTATCGACTTTGAACTAAAAGAGGACCGTTCTAATGTGAGATCAAGAGAGATCATACTAATTGGAGAAAATGTTATGAAATTTGACAAATGGACTACCAACTTCAAGCCTAAAGCTGAAACTACGTTTGCCCCTATCTAGATTACATTACTGGATCTCCCATGGCATTATTATGAATGGGATGCCCTATGTCGAATTGTTAGCCCTGTGGGGATCCTATTAGCAATGGACGATGCCACTAACACTAAGACTAGGACTGGTATGACCAAAGTCAAAGTTGAAATTGATCTGGCCAAAAACCTTGTTCATGAAGTTACAGTTGAAGTTAGGAAAGCTGATGGCACGATGGAATTGCTAAGCCAAAATGTGGAATTTGATTCCGTTCCTGCCTATTATTTTAATTGTAAAATGCAGGGGCATAGTGAGAACAAATGCAGGATCCTTCATCCTGAGCTGAAAAATATCAATAACACCAACAATGAATCTGGGAACAATCAGACGACAAGAATAGTGGTTCTAAAACACCCCACAGACTAAATAGTCTACTAACTCTACTTCTTAGCAAATTACCAAAGAGACTCCTATGCATATTGATAGTGTTCCTGAGGTTACTCATTTTTCTCAATATGAGAACAAAGAGGGACAACAAAGTGATGGGACAAATAAACTCAATATTGGAGAAGAAGGATGGCAAGAAGTAACTAGAAGGAGAGGGAGAAGTACAAATTCCATTCAAAAGCAGGAAAATATGGAAAAGAATGCTGGGAAGGCAACACCAACAACCTCAGCTAAAACTAACTCTTCCAACATCAACCTGACTGGGCAAAATGTCATCCCTACTCCCACAATGCTGCTCCACAAATTCCCCGTGAAGACACTATTATGGAACAAAAAGAGGGGGAAACTACTATTATTGTGAAACAACCCTTATCCATCACTTACCACAAAATTCATAACAAACCCATCGAGCCTAAAAGGAAAGGGGCAGACCAAAACTTCTGAAGATTGAGAGTAAGATGTCTAAAGTGAAAGTTCCCAAAGAAACTATTTTTCCTAATGTTGAGGATCATGGCCAGATCATGCAAAAGAAACTGGCCAATTTTAATAAGGATGAGCTGAACAATACCAGGAAGATAAAGAAGAAATTTGCTACTACAGTTACCATACCTAAAAATCTCTATCTTGATCAGTTCCAACAGAATGGTAAGAATGTTCCTTTGAAGAGAAACTTTGGCCTTAATCCTAACTTGGATATGATTATTTCTGAGAAAAGGGCTAAAGGAAAACTGAAAAAACAAGTGAACGCTCTCCATGTTATGCTTCAAAATAATACTGGAGGGATTAATACTATTGATGATATTGTCATTAAAGATGATACGAAAGATCTCAAATCTTCTATTGATATCTACTTAGAGTCAACCTCTGAGGAACAAGAAGACTCCAAATCAGATGATGAACATACTAGAAGCTTGAATGACCCTCAGACCAATTTTGAAGGTTCCTTGCTTCAGAATCCTGTCCAACAAACTGTCAACTAATTCAATAACTTATCTCCAAGAGGAATTCTTAGCTCCAATGTGGGAAGAGCTATCAATTTCCTTAAAGGGAGCAGAAAATTCAACTTAGTAGACTCAAAAGATAATCTCCCTGGTGCTTCTCATGTTCAGTATAATATCATGGAATACTAGAGGAATTGGCTATCAAGGAGCCTGTGAAAGACTCAAAATTCTCAAACAACAATACAAAGTTCCTATTATTATTCTTCAAGAACCAATGGTTACTTCCAGGAACATTGAGAAATACAAAAGAAGTTTGGGCTTCCAGTCTTGCTTCTACAACTGCTCTAACAAAATTTGGGTATTCTGGTCTTCTGATATTACTATTATTGATATACGGGATGGAAAAGAACAACACATGCTCATGCAACTCTCTCATCCTTCCAGAACTGATCCATTTCCTCACTATTGTGTATGCTAAGTGTGATGAAAACTTAAGGTTGGATCTTTGGGAGGAGTTGCAGAATATTTCAAATGCTAATAGTGGCCCTTGAGGGGTAGTAGGAGACTTCAATACTATCACTAGCAGTGAAGAAAAAGTTGTTGGAAGGCCCTACAGAGTTGAAGATAGTTTGGATTTCTTGGCTTGTCTTACTGATTGCGGCCTACAGAGTACTAGTTATATGGCTCTAACTATACTTGGTGTGACAATAGAAACCCTCTAGCACTATTTAGGAAAGATTGGACAGGCTAGTGCATAACACAGAGTGGTTTGATGCTTTTGGGAATACTTCAGTCACTCAGTTATCCATGTCTATTTCTGATCATGCTCCCCTATTGATTGAAGCTTGCCCTTCAAATGGTGACTGTGTGAGATACTTTAAATTCTTTAATATTTGGGTGGATCATAAAGATTATTTGAGTACTATTCAACAGGCATGGTGAGCTCCGATTTTTGGAAATGCTCTCCAGATCCTGCATCAAAAAATTAAAAGAACTTGTTCTGCCCCGAGTGCTTGGTCTAGACAAGCTTTTGGGGAAAATTTCTTATCATGAATTTAGAGGAGACTATTATCACTAATCCTTTAGAAGAAAATTGACTTAACCTGTCCATATCTAAGGCAAAATTTACTAAATTTCTAAAGCTTCAGGATTCTATTACTAGACAGAAAGCTAGGGTCAAATGGCCTATTGAAGGTGATGCCAATACTGCTTTCTTCCATGCTGTTTTCAAAGACAAGAGGAGGAGGTTAAATATCCAAAAGATTAATAATGAAGATAGTGATGTCGTGGAAGGGACGGAAGTTGTTGCCAATACAGTTGTGGATTTCTTTCAAAACCTGTTTTGTTCAGGTGATGATTATGATGATTATAGTGCTCTTAATGTTGTCCAAAGATCCATCACAGATGAAGATAATGACTTCCTTATGGCCCTTTTTACTCAAGAAGATATTAAGCATTGTGTTTTCTCTATAGATCCTGATAGTGCCCCTGGTCCTGATGGACTAAATGGTAAATTCTATCAGTCTGCTTGGAACATTATTGGTGAAGATGTGAGCAATGCTATTAAGGCTTTCTTCAATGGTGCCCCTCTACCAAAATTATTTACTTACAACTGTTTGATCATGCTCCCAAAGGTGGATTCTCCTCAATCATTTACTGATATAAGACCAATAAGCCTTTGTAATGTGTCTGCCAAATTCACTGCCAAACTTCTTAATTCTAAACTCGACACTATTCTCCCAAGGATCATTTCTCAAAACCAGACTGGTTTTGTAAAGGGCAGGGCTAATGTGGATAATATTTTAGTTACCTAAGAAATTGGCAATGATATTGGGAAATCAATTCCACAGGACAATATTGTTATGAAATTAGATATGTCAAAGGCATATGACATGTTTCTTGGAATTTCCTTTGTCTGATGCTAAGGAAAATGGGTTTCTCTGAAAAGTGGATTGAAATTATCTACAGTTTCATATCGAATAACTGGTATTCTATTATGGTGAATGGAGGGAGATATGGTTTTTTTAAGTCTGGAAGAGGGTTGACACAAGGAGACCCCTTGTCTCTTGTCGTATATACTTTAAGTACAGAATTACTCTCTATTCTTCTCAACAACCTCAAGAACAACAATAGATATATTGGTCTATATGAATAGAAACGGTCCGCAAATAAATCTTTTGGCGTTTGCAGATGATACCATTATTTTCTGTAATTGTGGGAGAGCCAACATTCAACTTATTCTATCTATGTTATCTATTTATGAAAGGTTTGTGGGCAACAAATTAATACTGCTAAATGCAGTTTCTCCATGGCTCTGTATGCCAATATTGGGGCCATTACTAGGATCAAGAGCTTACTAATATAAGATATGAAGAACTCCCTATAAAATATTTGGGTTGTCCAATTTACTTTGGCTGGCAGAAGAATGATTTTTTCTCAAATCTTGTCACTGAAGTTGTTAACGAGATCAGAGGGTGGCCCTGAAGCTTTTGTCCACTGGTGGGAGGGCTATTCTCATCAGACATATCCTACTTCCTCTTAATATCCACAATTCTGGCTGATGTACATCCTATTAAGGGTACTTTTGAAGCAATTGAGAAGTATCTCGCTATGTTCTTTTGGTCTGATCAAGACAGGAATGACAAGCATCATTGGGTGGCCTGGGAAAACTTATGCTTTACATATGAAGAAGGAGGAGCCAATTTTAGGAACCTTGGTGATATCCGTCAAGCTTTCACTGCCAAGCAATAGTGGAGATTGAGAACTTCCAACTCTTTATGGTCCAACTTTATATGTGCTAAATATTTTTTCAGACTTCATCCATTGATTATCCCGTGGGATGCTGACCAATCCCCTAGTTGGCAAGTCATGTGCAAAATAAAGTATGAGTTTGAAGAACATATCTTGTGGAAGATTGGCAAGGGTGATGTTAGTTTTTTGATGACAATCGGTCGAATTATGGACCCTTATGCACCCTTATTGAGGATAATAATACTTTTGACAACACCTCTATTAAGGATGTATATGCTAATGGAATCTGGCATTACACTGTGCTTCAAATTCAACCCCCTGATTACATTAAAGAAATTGTTCAAGCTGTCAAAATTACCATCGATACTAAACTTCTTGATTATGCAATTTGGACACTTTCTACTTCTGGTGAATTCTCCACTGGTTCTGCTTGGGAAGTTTTCAGACAGAAAAGGGAAGTGTCCCCTTTTTATTCCAAATTATAGAACAATCTTGTTCCATTTAAGATGACCTTTCTAGCTTAGAGAGCCACTCAAACATGCTTGCTACTGATGACAGTCTCCAGCCTTGGAATAATTATTGATACTAAATGTTTCTACTGCAGTGAACCAGACATGACTTAGGAAGATGAGACAGGTGAACACCTTTTTTGCAAAGGTGACTATGCTCAGGGGATCTAGACTATTTTTGCTGGTTTACTTGATATTATGCCCACCGTGGGGCTAGGACAGTTGTGGTTGTCACCGTGACCACCGTTTGTCTTATTAATTTTTCTTGGGTTTTGGGTTTTCTAAGAATCTGTTTCAAGTATGACAGGAGCAAACGACAACACAAATACTAAAAACAATTCGGACAACATTCTGCTAGTTCCGGATGGCGTGCCCCTCCAAGTACCATTGGATGGCTTGCATCCTCAAGATCCAAATATGGATGCAACATGAGGGGGGTAGGACCGCCGCATCACCGAAGAGGACATTCCCATGGACGAGACTGGTGGTGAGGCAATGTAGATCCTAAGGCAGCGATATTACTCGATGAGGGAGGAGATGGATCAGATGAGACAAACCATCGCGTCCCTCGCGTCCGATCCCCAAGTCAGAGTCACGGTTCCCGCCGGAGTCCTCATAACTCATATCAGTGGAAACGCTGCCGTGGTAAGTAGTGGACAAATCAAATTCAAGTCAGCAAGCGAGGGGCTCCGGGAAGTCATACAAAGCTCCAGATAAGTAATTTGGTAACCCGCTTCCAGAGGCAGAAACTACAAGAGGCCCGGAGAAGCATGCCAACTCACTGGTCAAACATCATTTAAGATGTGACCATTACAGAAACGTTACAGAAGACCTCAACTTTACTCCAGCCTTTATTACCTTTTATTACAATATTAATATTGGTAATTAAGGAGGCACGATTCATGAAATTTATACCCATAGCTCTAGTATAAATAGAGGTATTCATTCTATTGTATGGCATCTGAAAATATATACAAGAAATAACTTGCTCTTATTTTGCTCTTAGTACCTAATTATACTTGTTCAACTAAGCAAAGTTCTTATTATTCGCTTGCCCGGGACTCTAGCTCAATGGCTTCTCCAACGCTCAGGCTATTCTAACTCTTTTTTTCAATTACATTTCGTTCATATTGCGTTCTATTGTTATTTTACTCATTATTTCGGAATCCACGTGTTCTTGACCATGTATACAAATTCAACTTAACCGATTTTCTGTGTAAACAACATAAAACATACAATCATCCGCCACCGAAGATACATACAACATATAGTCAAATCTATGCTATTCTCTCTCTCTCTCGAAAAAGACAATGACCCTTATCTGTGTTATTCCGCCGGAACTATTTACCTCTAGTTAATGGTTTTTGTTCCTCACGAAACTTAATTGAAGCTTTCATCTTTCTTGAAGAAGACCCAATTCACTATGAGGGGGGAAAAAAACAAATACTCGGATTGGGATTTGGATGAGAACTGAGAATTGTTGCTGGAGTGATGAGCAGAGAAACTGAGGTTTTCATATAGAGTTGGATCTTGAAGAAGAAGAAGAAGAAGAAGAAGAAGAAGAAGAAGAAGAGGGTTTAAAGGTTGCAACGGAGAAGCAGAGATTCTGCTAAGCAGGAAGATCATGCAACCAAAATATTCGCCATAAAGCTCAAAGTGTAGATATGTTTGGTAATTTTGTGAAATTGTTAAATACGGTGTATGTGATTGAAAAGCCAGGTAATTTTTCCGAATTTGAATGATATTTTAGTACAAAATATACTGCTCTTACTTTTGCAGAAAAAAAATGACAAATTGATAAATTTGAAAAATTAATTCTATAAAAATGTCAGGCATGAAGAGACTGTAGGAAATCAATCCGTGATCTGTATTGATGTATGAAAGTCATTATATACAAAGTAGGTATCTCACTAGGAGCATAATACTAGGCTAAATTATAGGACCTAATTATTATACATAAGGAAGAGAATATTTACAATATTTACGTAGACTTATTACATAGTCTATCACACCCCCGCAGTCGAAGCGGGAGGTTGTCGTACGCTTAGACTGTCCCTGAAATCATCAAAGAGCACGCCCGGAAGACCTTTAGTGAAGATGTCTGCGATCTGGTAACGGGACGGGACGTGAAGAACACGGACTTCTCCACTGGCAACTTTCTCACGTACGAAATGTATGTCCATCTCAATATGTTTAGTGCGTTGGTGCTGAACTGGGTTACCTGATAGGTATATGGCACTAACATTATCACAATAAACCAATGTAGCTGTCCGGATGGGACAACGGAGCTCTAACAGAAGGTTGCGAAGCCAACAGGACTCAGAGACGACATTAGCGACGCCACGGTATTCGGCCTCGGCACTGGACTTAGACATAGTAGGTTGTCGTTTCGATGACCATGAGAGGAGATTATCGCCAAGGAAAACACAGTAACCGGATATGGATCGGCGAGTGTCCGGACAACCACCCCAATCTGCATCTGCATAAGAAACCAGAGAGGCAATGGAGGATTTGTACAGATGGAGACCAAACTCAATAGTACCTTGAATGTATCGGATTATGCGTTAAGAGCATGCATATGTGCAACCTTTGGATCATGCATGTGAAGGCATACTTGCTGAACCGCATAAGAGATATCTGGTCTTGTGAATGTAAGGTACTGCAACGCGCCGGCCAACTTGATATATTGTGTGGGATCATCACAAGAAGGTCCGGCCGTGGCACCAAGTTTGGCTTTGTTGTCGACCGGTGTCTGACTCGGCTTATAGGCAGTCATACCCGCACGCTCTATAATATCTGCTGCATAATTTTTCTGAGAGAGAAATATGCCGTGTGAAGTCTGGGTAACAGCAATACCCAGAAAATAGCTTAAAGGACCCAAATCCTTCATAGAAAATTCGGCACTAAGCAGAGACATGATGGATTTTCTGAGGGCATCTCAAGAAGCTGTGAGAATAATATCATCAACATATAGCAGAATGTAAGTAGTGTCAGAACCTCGACAATAAATAAAGAGAGAGTGATCAGATCGGCTATGTGAAAAACCAATCGTAGAGACATAGTCTACAAAGCGTTGGAACCATGCACGGGGAGCTTGCTTAAGTCCGTACACCGATTTCTTCAAAAGACAGACATGATGGGGATGCTTTGGATCCTTAAACCCAATAGGCTGATGCATATAAACAGTCTCATTAAGATTACCATGTAAGAAGGTATTCTTGACATCCAACTGATGAATGGGCCAAGAGTGTGCGAGTGCAATGCTCAAGACAACGTAAATAGTAGTCGGTTTGACAACCGGACTGAAAGTCTCGTCGCAGTCAACTCCAACCTGTTGAGACATGCCATCACAGACAAGACGGGCTTTGTGCCTCTCAAAAGAACCATCAGATTTATTTTTATGACGAAAAATCCACATAGAACGAATCAAATTCACATCAATGGGACGTGGAACCAACTCCTACGTCTTATTTTTAATTAGAGCATTATATTCATCAACCATGACAACTTTTCAATTGTGGTCATTTAAAGCACTTATAGGATTTCGTGGGATGGGCGAGATGGTGGCAGTGTTTAAGTTAAATGGTTATTTGGGCTTGAAAATCCCATGTTGGCTTCTAGTGACCATGCGGGTAGGCTGCTGGGCAGGCACGGGTGGGGCAGTGGGGAGAGGCTGCTGGGCAGTGGCCGTGTGGGTGGACTGCTGGGCAGTGTGGGGGGGGGGGGCTGCTGAGCAGTCACGGGTGGAGCAGGAGGGGGGAGGAGCTGCTGGGCAGTGGGGGGGGGGGGAGTCGGGTTGTACCGAGGGAACGACGGGTGGAGTAGGCTGCGACAAAAAATGCAGGGTGTATGGAGAAATCCCATGGTCCAAAAAATCATAAGAAGTTTGGGTTGGGGAGTGCAACTTTGAGAAGGGAAATTGAGTTTCCTCAAAGAGGACATGCCTTGATATGATGATTTTGTTGGTGGATAAATCATAACATTTATATCCTCTATGATTCAACGGATAGCCCACAAATACACACGGGGTGGATCTTGCTTGCAATTTATGAATAGTTGTAGATGGGAAAAGTGGATAGCATAGACACCCAAAAATCCGGAGATGAGAATAGGAGGGAGTTCGTTGATAGAGAACTTGCGTTGGTGATTTATACCCAAGGACTTTGGTGGGAAGGACATTAAGGAGGTATGTGGCCATTTGGAGAGCATGATGCCAAAAGGAGGGGGGCATGGAGGAGTGGACAAGAAGAGTGCGCACTATGTTGTTAATGGATTTAATTTTTCTTTCCTCTTTTCCGTTTTGAGGAGAGGTATGGGGGCAAGAAAATCAGAAATTTAAACCATTGGAGGTGGAAAAAGATTGAAAATGCCCATTGGTGAACTCCCGCCCATTGTCACATTGAATGTTTTTAATGTCTCTTTCGAATTGAGTCTGTATTAATGCCTTAAAAGATAGAAAAGTGAAATAGACTTGGGACTTGTTAGAAATTGGAAAAGTCCAAAAAATTACTATAATTATCAAGAAAGAAAACATAATAGCGGTACCCATTACAACTTAAAACAGGAGATGTCCATAAATCACTATGAATGATATCAAATGGCATAGTAGTAGATGACAATGAATCATAAAATGGCAATTTAACATGTTTCCCCAAAGGACAAGAGGTACAAAAAAAAGTTCGGGCCCTATTACATTCAATTAAGGCATTACTACGAAGAGAACTAAGGATAGCATTTCCCGGATGGCCGAGTCGGGAATGCCACAAACTAGGTGATGCGGCAATGAAGGTGGATGGTGGAGTGGTCCGTTTTGTGGCAGTGATAGGATACAATTCCTCGGTGCTCTCACATCTCATTAAGCGGCTCCCCGTCAGTAAATCCTTCACAGAAAACCCAAGAGGATCAAACTCAACAGAAACATTATTGTCCTTAGTGAATTTACGTACAAAAATAAGGTTTTTAATGAGTTTTGGAGCATGCAAGAAATGTTGGAGACGTAATTGGGGATTAGGTGGGGGTAGAGATGTATGACCATAGCCACGAATTGGAATAGTGCTACCATTACCAACAATGATTCCAGAATTATTGCTCAAATTAAAATAAGACGTGAGAGTACCTGAGTTGGCAGTCATGTGGGAAGTCGCTCCGGTGTCCATGTACCAATTATCATCCGGTTGATGCATGGACAGAGTGTGCATAGCTGCCTCCACGTCTGTTGGAGTGTACCCAGAATACGTCGGACCATGCATGGAATAGGCCTGCTGACTGTGGACCCGCACCGAGAATGCCGCTGCTGGGCCGCTGTGTGGTGGGACGCTGCTGCCACGGTCTGGTTGGATACGGGCAGGGGGGCAGTGGCCACTGCTGGGGCAGCCAGGCTGGCCAATAGTAGCCCCTGCCGGTGGCTGTCCCGTCGGCCACTAACCGTGACTGGTCTGTCCGCCGCCGCCGGATTTCTCGCGATTGGTGTTGTTGTTGTTCCCCTTTCCCTTGTTCCTGTTGGAATTCCTGCCACGATTATTATCACGACGGTTAGTTGAATTAGTGTTGCCGCCAGGTGGCGGGGAGGGAGTATCATTATCAACAAGCAGAGCCACGGGACTTGAATCGCGGGCACGTTCCTTGGCTGCGGCGTCTTCGAGCTTGAGTCTGGAGCACACTTCAGAGAAAGAGGGCAGCACATCCTTCTGCTGGATGGTGGTGACAAAGTGTGCATATGTCTCCGGTAAGCCTGCAAGGAGGCGCAAGACCAGACATTGGTCGGACACCGGCGACCCCACGTTGGCAAGCTGATCCGCGAGAGACTTGAACCTATTATAATAGGCCATAACTGAGCCGAAGTCGGCCATTTTTGTGGTGGTGAACTCGGTTTCAAGGTACACTGCCCTTGAGTGCTTGTTGTCTTGGAAAAGTTGAGCAACTCGATTCCAAGCCTTCTCCGCAACATCATCCGCCACGAGAATAGAGGTAAGAATATCATGGGATACGGTGGCGTATATCCATTGAAGGACCACCGCATCTAGCCGTTTCCAGAGCGGAAGATTAGCCGCCTTCGTTGCGTTGTAAGCTGTAACACCTCGTGAATTTGAATTAAGTGTGCATATATTAAAAATCTAGTATTAAGATGATATTATATGTATATGAAAATCGGGTGGAGAAGGATCGTTTTGAAGTCAAATCAACTAGTGAAGTTCTTAGGGGCTCTGAAATTCGCCTAAGTTTTGGTAGGTCTGTCTTCTGGGCGATTTTCATGCAAATGTGTTGAGAATTTGGAAATACATCCTTGATGAAAGTTGTAGATATTTGAAATATCTTTCCAACGGTAGGTCTCCCAGCCCGAGCAACATTTTGTACAAAAAGTTATGACCGTTTTACTGAAGACTGTCTTCGCTGGGAGTTTGACGAATTCGACGGAGTAGATCGACGCTTCGTCGATCTGATCGACGGTTCGTCGAATGAACCGTCGATTGTGCCTGACTCACTGGAAATTTGACGAATTCGACGGAGTAGATCGACGCTTCGTCGATCTGATCGACGGTTCGTCGAATGAACCGTCGATTGTGCCTGACGGGCTGAAAAATTATAAGTTGCCAAATTTTAGTTTTTCTTCCATTCTTTTCACTCTCAAAACCCTAAGGACGAAAATCATTCCCCAAGCCTCCAACATTAAGGTAAGAACATCTTAATCATTGATTATCAATCCTAACAATAAACCCATGATTCTTAACATGATTCTTGTGACAAAAACCTAGGGTTGCAACATAATTCTTTCCAAAGGGATTCAAGCTAGGGTTTGGGTGTTCTTCATTAGAAAGTGAATTGTTAAACCTTGTTTAACAAATTAAGGTATGTCTCTCTTTTAAGAACTTATTTTGAATGAAAATCACTTTGGAATCTATGGGTAGAAGTATGAATTTTCTTTCAAGATTTTTTTTATTGAATTAAAGGAAAACCAACCTTTTCATGTTTCTTGAACTCTAATTCATGTCTAAATGGTGGTTAATGTGTGTGAGGGGACAAACCCACATTAAACCTAGATTGTAACAAACCCTATAGAGGTATGAGATATTGTGAATGTTTTTCTTCTATGAGAGATGCGTAATGATGATGGTTAAGGGTTGGTAATGACATATTCATTGATGAATTTGGGACATGGAAATCTTTTGTAAAGAAGTTATATGTTTTCAAACCGTTGATTGGAATGACTTATTCCTTCGATATGGCTTAATGAATTTTAATGTTATTAATGGTGTGACTACTTTGAGATAAATTGTAAATCGGCTTCTATGCCATGAATCTTGTTGTTGTATTTGCCTTGCTATTCGGGAGGAAGAGTAGCCACTATGGATCCTAGTGCATTAATTGCCTTGCCATTCGGGAGGAAGAGTGGCCACTTCCGGGTTCGCTACCTGGGGGTGCATTAATTGCCTTGCTATTCGGGAGAAAGAGTAGCCACCGTGAAGTCATGTTCCGGTGTATTACGAAATGTTGATGATATTGAGTTGGGCTCATATAGGCGATTGTGATATCCATCTTTATTATGAAATTGGTATTTATGCCAGATTGATTTAAAGCTTAATTGAAACTGGTATTTTGAAATGGCTTATTAAACTGTGCAATAAGTGATATTAAGACTCATAAAGTGGAATAACAGTTTGTATACTATCTTTTTCGGAACTGATTCCTTTATGTATTATTATATTTATGTCTATATTACTTATTGTCCCCGAGGCACTCACTGAGTACGAAGTACTCAGGCATACCATTGTTGTTTTTGGATGGTATGTTAGGTAACGGAGAAGAGCAGGTTCTTGGCACTTCAGGCGCTTAGAAAGGACACGCAATTGCGGCTGATTTGGTGAGCCCACATCATTGTTCGTGGGACACTTCCTGTTTCATTTATTATTTTAGATTTCCGGGCTGCGTCCCGAAGTTTGAGGATTGTTATGTCTCTTAGAAGCTCCATAGATAGTTGTTAGAATTGTGGGTAGATTGTCAAAAGTCTCGTACGACTTAATGGGTGTTTGCCACGTTGATGGCTAGTACTTATAAAGACTTCCGCTGATTTAACTCATGATGTGTTGCATTTAATTTATAAATTGTTAGAGGCGAATGTTGAACCTGGCGGGTTCAAGTACCATTATTGTGTTGTTTAGGTTCTTCCGATGTTGTTCGTGACGTCGGATGTCGGTCACGTCCAGGGTGGGTTTCGGGTCGTGACAAGCTTGGTATCAGAGCCTAGGTTTAAATACGTCCTAGGATTATTGTTGGTGTCTGTGGAGCTGTGTCTAGTGGAGTTTGCCTTGTGCAGCCTGATCACCTACATGATTGAGAAACTCCCAGGACATTTATAGGTGTTTCCTATTCTTATTGACTCTAGATTGTGCTGTAGAGCCTAAAGTCTTTTTAGGATCGTTCTAATTCGCTCGTTAATTCGTGCCTTGCAGAAATGCCTTTGACGCGATCCAAAAATGGTAAACAAGGACGTCCCGCGAAAGCTAAGAAAAATCTGGGGGGCGCCAATGTTGGTAATGGAAATGATGCTGGAAATCAAGCACCACCTCCAGCACCGCCTGCTCCTGCTGTTCCCGTTGCGGGTGTGCCTGAGATTGGTACTATGCAAACGGCTATTCAAATGTTGACTGCTTTGGTTGCGGCTCAACAGCAGCGTGGAGGTGTGGGACCTCATGGTGGAGGCAGATTTAAGCAGTTCCTAGACTTAAAGCCACCAAAGTTCTTTGGGTCACGAGAGGTGGACGACCCCCAACACTTCTTAGATGAGACCTTTAAGGCTTTGAGGGCAATGGATGCCCAGGATTCAGAAGCTGTGAGGCTTGCTTCGTATCAGTTGAAGGATGTTGCTCACGTATGGTTTGAGATGTGGGAATCGGAGAGAGGTGACGCTGCTTTAGCTCCGACGTGGGCTGAATTTGAGGAGGCGTTCATGGAAAGGTTCTTGTCTGATGAGGAAAGAATTGCTATGGCTACGAAATTTGAGAAACTGGAGCAGGGTAACAAGTCAGTTCGAGAGTATAGTTTGGAGTTCACTCGTCTGTCAAAGTATGCTTTATACATGATTCCGACTGAAAAGCATAGGTTGACTCGTTTTGTGAAAGGCTTGGTACCACGTATCAAGTCTGCATGTGCTGCTGTTGCCATGTCTCCCACTTGCACCTTCTCATCTCTGGTTGGGTTTGCTGAACAACAAGAAAGTTGGAAAAATGAAGAGAGGGTGGATCGAGATCATCACAAGAAGGCCCGATCAGCGGGTGGTTTTAGTAGTACTAATTATAAGGGAGGGCAGAGTAAAGTGTATTCTGCTCCTGCTCATTCTGGCACCCATTCCCATGCCAGTGTGCCTTCGGGTAGGCAAGGCCAGAAAAATAATAACAATACTGGTAGGTTTTCGCGGGGAAGTAGTCGTCCGCCAGTGTGGGAGGATCGTACCTGTCATCATTGTGGAGTGAAAGGGCATATAAAGAGGAACTGCGGAAAATGGCTACGTGAGATGGCTGCTATGAATAATCAAAAGAATAATTCGCCTGCTTCTGCATCTGCTAAAATTCCGTCTGTTGGGAATGCTACCAATAATTATCAGAATGCTCATAATAATGGCAAGGGAAAAGAAATTTCTAATACTTCTAGTGGAGGGACAGCTCGACTTTATGGGCTGACTCGTAGGGAGACAGCTGAGTCTTCTGACGCTGTGGTTACAGGTATTCTTACCATCTGTTCTCATGATGCTTACTCATTGATTGATCCGGGTTCAAATTTATCCTATGTGACTCCTTATTTTGCTATTGATATGGGTATGAAACCCGAATCTTTGTTGGAACCCTTTGCTGTTGATACGCCTACAGGTGTTCCTGTTATTGCTTCTAGAGTGTATAGAAATTGTGTTGTTGTGGTTAAAGGCCGTGAGTCTGTGGCCGATTTGTATGAACTTGAGATGGTGGATTTTGATGTAATTATGGGGATGGACTGGTTGTCCGCGTGCTATGCTAATGTGGATTGTCGCCATAAGTTGATTCATTTCGCTTTTCCCGATGAGCCCGTTATTGTATGGGAGGGTGAAATTGCCAAGACAAAGGGTAGATTTATTTCCTATCTTAAGGCTCGTAAGATGATTACTAAGGGGTGTATTTACCATTTGGTTGCTGTTAATGATACAAAAGCCGTAGTACCCGAATTCACATCTGTTCCCATAGTGAGCGATTTTCCCAAGGTATTTCGTGAAGACCTTCCTGGTATTCCTCCTGATAGAGTTATTGATTTTGGAATTGATGTTATTCCCGACACTCAACCTATTTCTATTCCACCTTATCGAATGGCTCCAGCGGAGCTAAGGGAATTAAAGGATCAATTGAAGGACTTGTTGGATAAGGGTTTTATCCGACCAAGTTCCTCGCCTTGGGGTGCTCCAGTTTTGTTTGTTAGGAAGAAGGATGGTTCCTTGAGAATGTGTGTTGACTACCGCCAGCTTAATAAAGTGACCATTAAGAATAAGTATCCTTTGCCTAGGATAGATGATTTGTTTGACCAACTTCAGGGTGCTAAGTTCTTTTCGAAGATCGACCTAAGGTCTGGATATCATCAATTGAAGATAAAGGAGGAAGATATCTCGAAAACTGCTTTCCGTACTCGTTATGGGCACTTTGAGTTTTTAGTCATGTCGTTTGGCTTGACTAATGCGCCTGCTGCATTCATGGATTTGATGAACCGTGTTTTTAAGCCGTATCTAGACCGATTCATTATTGTGTTTATTGATGACATTTTGGTGTACTCTAAGAATCGTGAAGATCATGCTAATCATTTGAGGATAACTTTGACAACACTTGAGGAGAACGAGTTGTATGCAAAATTTTCTAAGTGTGAATTCTGGCTTGATTCTGTGGCTTTCTTGGGCCATGTGGTAACCGGAGACGGAATTAAAGTAGACCCTCAGAAAATTGCAGCAGTGAAGGATTGGCCTAGACCCACTAGTGCGACTGAAATTCGTAGTTTCTTGGGTTTGGCAGGTTATTACCGAAAGTTTGTGGAAGGTTTTTCATCAATAGCCTCTCCACTAACTAAATTGACACAGAAGACTGCTAAGTTTCAGTGGTCTGAATCTTGTGAAAGAAGTTTTCAAGAGCTTAAGGCAAGATTGACTTCGGCTCCTATTTTGACGTTACCTTCGGGGTCTGGTGGATATGTGGTCTATTGTGATGCTTCTAGAATTGGTTTGGGATGTGTGTTGATGCAGAATGGTAAGGTGATTGCGTATGCTTCGCGTCAGTTGAAGAAGCATGAGAAGAACTATCCGACTCATGACTTGGAGTTGGCTGCTGTGGTATTTGCTTTAAAAATTTGGCGTCATTATCTGTATGGTGAGCATTGTGATGTTTTTACTGATCACAAGAGCCTACAATATATCTTCAAACAACGAGAGTTGAATCTCAGACAAAGGAGGTGGTTGGAGTTGTTGAAAGACTATGACTTGAACATTTTGTATCATCCTGGTAAGGCTAATGTGGTTGCTGATGCTTTGAGTAGAAAATCCATGGGCGCGTTGGCTTATTTGCGTGCTCATGACATGCCCATGGGGAAAGAGATTCGAAGGCTCGCCAGTATTGGAGTTAGGCTTGATGAAACTAAAGATGGAGAGTTAGTGGGAATCACTCCATCACGGTCTGACATTGTGGAAAGGATTAAATCCAAGCAATATGATGATGAACTTTTGGCAAAGCTGAGAGATGGAGTGGAAACGGGTGAGTACACTTCATTTACGGTTGGGACTGGCGATAGCGTTCTGCGATTACAAGGACGATTGTGTGTTCCCGATGTTGATGGTCTTCGACAAGAACTAATGATGGAAGCTCATAGTTCTAAGTATTCGGTTCATCCGGGATCCACCAAGATGTATAAGGATTTGAAACAACACTATTGGTGGAAGAGTATGAAGGTTGATATTTCTAACTTTGTGGCTAAGTGTTTGAATTGCCAACAGGTGAAGGCCGAACATCAAAGGCCCGGTGGCTTGGCTCAAAACATTGAAATTCCTCAATGGAAGTGGGAGATGATAAATATGGACTTTGTTTCAGGTTTACCTCGCACAAGGGCCAAGTATGATTCAATTTGGGTGATCGTGGATAGACTCACGAAGTCTGCCCATTTTCTTCCTGTAAAGACATCATATGCTGCGGCAGAGTACGCTAAGTTATATTTGAAGGAGATTGTTAGGTTGCATGGTGTTCCGACATCTATCATATCTGACAGAGGTACACAATTTACTGCTCATTTCTGGCAGACGTTTCAAGAAGGTTTGGGGACTAGGGTGAAACTGAGCACTGCCTTTCATCCTCAAACTGATGGGCAAGCAGAGAGAACTATTCAAACTTTGGAGGATATGTTGCGTGCTTGTATAATTGATTTTGGAGGAAGTTGGGATGAACACCTACCTTTGGTGGAATTCGCTTATAATAATAGCTATCAAGCTAGTATTCAGATGGCTCCTTATGAGGCTCTTTATGGGAGGCGTTGTCGGTCTCCAATTGGTTGGTTTGAACCAACAGAAGTAGAGTTGTTGGGTCCTGATTCAGTTCATGAGGCGATCGAAAAGGTAAATCTTATTGTGCAACGACTAAAGACCGCTCAGGGTAGACAAAAGTTGTATACGGACATGAGGCGTAGGGAATTGGAATTTGCTGTTGGTGACAAGGTTTTCTTGAAGGTGTCACCTATGAAAGGGGTAATGCGCTTTGGCAGGAAGGGCAAGCTTAGTCCTCGCTACATCGGTCCTTATGAGATTGTTAAAAGAGTTGGAACGGTAGCATATGAGTTGAGGTTACCGGTTGAGATGTCCATGGTCCATCCGGTGTTTCACATTTCGATGTTAAGGTTGTATAAACCTGACCCTTCTCATGTGTTGAACTATGAAGAGGTTGAGATTGATCAATCCTTATCTTATGAAGAAGAACCAGTTCAGAGTTTAGATCGCCAAGTTAGAAGGTTGAGAACAAAGGATGTTGCATCAGTCAAAGTGTTGTGGCGAAATCATAATACTGAGGAAGCTACTTGGGAAGCGGAAGAGGACATGAAGAAGAGATATCCGCACTTGTTCCCTATTTCAGGTATGAGTTAAGTTTTGAACTATTCGTGCGCAAGGTGGTTGTGTGGTTAAATTCATGTTGGTTACTTACCTTCCTAGAATACTATCTTCATTCGGGGACGAATGATCTTAAGGGGGGGATAATGTAACACCTCGTGAATTTGAATTAAGTGTGCATATATTAAAAATCTAGTATTAAGATGATATTATATGTATATGAAAATCGGGTGGAGAAGGATCGTTTTGAAGTCAAATCAACTAGTGAAGTTCTTAGGGGCTCTGAAATTCGCCTAAGTTTTGGTAGGTCTGTCTTCTGGGAGATTTTCATGCAAATGTGTTGAGAATTTGGAAATACATCCTTGATGAAAGTTGTAGATATTTGAAATATCTTTCCAACGGTAGGTCGCCCAGCCCGAGCAACATTTTGTACAAAAGGTTATGACCGTTTTACTGAAGACTGTCTTCGCTGGGAGTTTGACGAATTCGTCGATCTGATCGACGGTTCGTCGAATGAACCGTCGATTGTGCCTGACTCACTGGAAATTTGACGAATTCGACGGAGTAGATCGACGCTTCGTCGATCTGATCGACGGTTCGTCGAATGAACCGTCGATTGTGCCTGACTCACTGGAAAATGGACGAATTCGACGGAACAGATCGACGGTTCGTCGATTTGATCGACGGTTCGTCGTTTGAACCGTCGATTGTGCCTGACGGGCTGAAAAATTATAAGTTGCCAAATTTTAGTTTTTCTTCCATTCTTTTCACTCTCAAAACCCTAAGGACGAAAATCATTCCCCAAGCCTCCAACATTAAGGTAAGAACATCTTAATCATTGATTATCAATCCTAACAATAAACCCATGATTCTTAACATGATTCTTGTGACAAAAACCTAGGGTTGCAACATAATTCTTTCCAAAGGGATTCAAGCTAGGGTTTGGGTGTTCTTCATTAGAAAGTGAATTGTTAAACCTTGTTTAACAAATTAAGGTATGCCTCTCTTTTAAGAACTTATTTTGAATGAAAATCACTTTGGAATCTATGGGTAGAAGTATGAATTTTCTTTCAAGATTTTTTTTATTGAATTAAAGGAAAACCAACCTTTTCATGTTTCTTGAACTCTAATTCATGTCTAAATGGTGGTTAATGTGTGTGAGGGGACAAACCCACATTAAACCTAGATTGTCACAAACCCTATAGAGGTATGAGATATTGTGAATGTTTTTCTTCTATGAGAGATGCGTAATGATGATGGTTAAGGGTTGGTAATGACATATTCATTGATGAATTTGGGACATGGAAATCTTTTGTAAAGAAGTTATATGTTTTCAAACCGTTGATTGGAATGACTTATTCCTTCGATATGGCTTAATGAATTTTAATGTTATTAATGGTGTGACTACTTTGAGATAAATTGTAAATCGGCTTCTATGCCATGAATCTTGTTGTTGTATTTGCCTTGCTATTCGGGAGGAAGAGTTGCCACTATGGATCCTAGTGCATTAATTGCCTTGCCATTCGGGAGGAAGAGTGGCCACTTCCGGGTTCGCTACCTGGGGGTGCATTAATTGCCTTGCTATTCGGGAGGAAGAGTAGCCACCGTGAAGTCATGTTCCGGTGTATTACGAAATGTTGATGATATTGAGTTGGGCTCATATAGGCTTTTGTGATATCCATCTTTATTATGAAATTGGTATTTATGCCAGATTGATTTAAAGCTTAATTGAAACTGGTATTTTGAAATGGCTTATTAAACTGTGCAATAAGTGATATTAAGACTCATAAAGTGGAATAACAGTTTGTATACTATCTTTTTCGGAACTGATTCCTTTATGTATTATTATATTTATGTCTATATTACTTATTGTCCCCGAGGCACTCACTGAGTACGAAGTACTCAGGCATACCATTGTTGTTTTTGGATGGTATGTTAGGTAACGGAGAAGAGCAGGTTCTTGGCACTTCAGGCGCTTAGAAAGGACACGCAGTTGCGGCTGATTTGGTGAGCCCACATCATTGTTCGTGGGACACTTCCTGTTTCATTTATTATTTTAGATTTCCGGGCTGCGTCCCGAAGTTTGAGGATTGTTATGTCTCTTAGAAGCTCCATAGATAGTTGTTAGAATTGTGGGTAGATTGTCAAAAGTCTCGTACGACTTAATGGGTGTTTGCCACGTTGATGGCTAGTACTTATAAAGACTTCCGCTGATTTAACTCATGATGTGTTGCATTTAATTTATAAATTGTTGGAGGCGAATGTTGAACCTGGCGGGTTCAAGTACCATTATTGTGTTGTTTAGGTTCTTCCGATGTTGTTCGTGACGTCGGATGCCGGTCACGTCCAGGGTGGGTTTCGGGTCGTGACATAAGCGGTGAGTTCAGTGGTGTCAGTTGGTAGTATGATATGCTCAAGTACGGAGTGGACACGGGCTAGAACTTTGAATAGTGTCGCCCATTCGTGATAATGGCCGGTTTCCATGTCTAGAGTGATTGGGATTAAAGATTTCACATTCGTGACGGTTAAGGCAGAATGAAATTTTTTGTTGTCAGCCATTGAAGAGAGAAGAGGGAGGAGAAAGGAGGGGGGGCAGCTACGGCTAGGGTTAGGAGAGAGGGAGGTGGACGGCTAGGGTTTTGGATGCTAGGATTTTTAGGAGAAACCTAGTCTGATACCATGTAGGAAATCAATCCGTGATCTGTATTGATGTATGAAAATCATTATATACAAAGTAGGTATCTCACTAGGAGCATAATACTAGGCTAAATTATAGGACCTAATTACTATACATAAGGAAGATAATATTTACAATATTTACGTAGACTTATTACATAGTCTAGCAGATACGATTTTTTTTTTTTTTTTTCGCTTTAAAGAGACAAGTATCATGACCAGCCATATAATGATTGAGGACCTAACGGGACCAACCTATTGAAAAACAGTCACAAATATCGACAAACTTGAATTATATTCGGGCAGCCTCCACCTTACATGTTTTGGCTAACACTAAAAAAAAATAAAGAAGCGCGTTTTTTCCCTTGGAAATGAACAAAACAAGGAAGAAAATTCAAATTTTCCATCTAATTTGCCTTATAAAAATCAAAACTGGATGTATAACAGAATAGTGGTGCTATGCAATCACCGTCAAGTCTAGCCTATGTGAATACAAATAAAAAGATGATGTAATTATCTCCAAGAAATTACGGAAAAAGGAGAAAACATAGAGAATATTCAATTTGAAAGAAACAATTAATCAGTATAGGTTATGGAAATGAAAGTTAAGAAACGTTTTAAATAAATTAATTACTGATGACAAGACCAACCAATATTCGGACAACTTCCACCTTACTTGTTTTGGCTAGCACTAAAAAAAATGAACTTTTTTCCCTTGGAAAAGAAAAAAACAAGGAAGAAAATTTAATTTTTCCATCTAATTTGCCTTATAAAAATATGCAAAATTGGATATATATCAAAATAGTGGTTCTATGCAATCATCGTCAAGTCTAGTCTCTGCGAATACAAATAAAAAGATGATGTGATATATCCAAGAAATCTATATATAATATAAAGTTAGGCATAAACAAGGTGATGTGACACCTCTCTATGACCACCATTTCTATTTATCTTTTATCTCATTTTTTTACATTTTCCCATTGACTACTCCATATTTAATAGCTCATGTAAAGACAATAAAGAATAAATAATTATAGTAAATAAATGGGAAAAAAATGAAGAGTCATGTACTAGGCAGTAGTCAGCGTTACCTAAGAACTGAAGCATTTGTAGAGGCAATAAACATATGTAGCAAATGATAGCAATTAATGCGAGATTAATCTGGAAACACAAAAATCTACTTCTTCTCCTATAATCCTCTCTCCTCTTTCCATTCTTCGTTTTTCTTTCAAAAGATTCCAGCCTTCTTAATCTGCAATTTGTTTTCTTCTTTTCTACTTTCTTGATTTTAGATAGATTTATTTGACATCTTTTCCAACTAGATATACTTACCGTTAGAATATTAATTGTTATTACTCTTTCTATTTTGTTTCAAATTTTCATTAATTTTAGCTGGAAATGTTTAGTTGTTAATCTTTGTTTGAGGCTTTTCCTAATTGAATTACTAAAAACTAGAATATTAAACGTGATTGTTGGTTTTCTGGTGTTTCTTTTTAGTTATTTTCATACTTTATTGACTTTAAGTTCGTTATCTTTTGCAAGTCGGTCGGCATGTGAATTTGTTGGATTTGGGTTATTTTATTTTTGAATTTAAGATATTGTTAAACCCGTTTCACAAGTGAATTGTTAAGTCTAGTATGAGGTGTGGAATTGTTGCATTGCTCGATACATTTTGGAAGGAGTAACTTGCTTTGTCCGTCAAGGAGTAACTTGCTTTGTCCGTCTGTGTTGGCACTCACACAGATGTGCCTATTAGTAATTGAGCATCTACTACTAGACATGTGAGAGATAGTTTGGAAGGCTTCCGAACAAGTTTTGTAAATTAAAGTTGATGTTGCCACACTATGGTTGAAACAAATATCTTATGATTTTTTTTAGCTATCCACTATGCAGGTTGTGTCATGGAGTCGAAGTACAACAAGACTTGTAGGTAATATGCGCATTTAGAAATTGGAATGGAAAAGGTAATTTGTCAATTGATATTAAGTTTATATGCTTTTCTAACTGTTGTATCTTTAGATGTCGAATAAATAATTTTAAAAATATGTCGTGATAATTATGTAGAACTATAAATTTGAAGAACATGTGATTATTTCTTTGGTGTTAAAATAATTTATGACTTATGAATGAATAGCCTATTTTCTAATTTTTTTGCTTTGATTGTTTGGACTTTACTATATTTCATCTTCTTGAAATTATAAATTATCATATAAACACAAAATACTATAGAAATAAATTTGTATATAAAATATAAAACTAGGCATTAAGATAGTGATGTGGCACATCTCATACGTCAAGAAAGGTATTTCTCTTTTTTTTTCTCCTCTTTTTGTTTTTTCTTCACTTATTCTCTTGCTTTCAACATATTATAAAACCTCTCAAAATCACTATTAAATGAAAAAAAGTTGAACACCCGTTTGTATTCCATTATTTTGTTTGCTTTCAAAATTGCACCCGTTATATTTTTAAAGTTATGTGTTCATATCTACTACTTATTATAATTTAATAATTTTTGCACATAAATTGATGCTCCGCGTCGAAAGTTAGGGATTCAATTACGCCCATGCCGGTGAGGCTAGATACGCTTCTGATTATGGTGAATACATAGTAACAATAATAATTAGATCAAATAACTCTTTATTTTTTTCCTCATAATAATTGTAAAAGATTAAAAATACTAAGGAAAAATTGAAAGAGCAATAGTAGGAAAGAAACAAGATTTTTTTTTTATAGAGGAACTATAAGGTATGTGTATGAAGAAAAAGGAACGAAAATATATAAGAGAGATTAGGGAATTGAAAAGGCAAGGAAAAGATGACAAGTAAAATAAATAATTTTAAAGGAAAAATAACAGGAAAAAGTACTGATTAGAACGTAATTCAATGGTTGTTGTGTAGTTTCTTTCTTTGCATTCATATTTATTTATTTAAGAATATGAAAAATTAAAAGTTTTATTACTGTTTAGAGAAAGGATAAAAATCAAACGCATAACTAAAACTAAGAATAACATATTAAAATCACAAATGCACCCTCCACCACACAAAAGTACAAATTTCCTTAATTCTTTTCTTCTTCTTACAAATAAATTTTGACAACGAACGCAATTCATTAAGCTCAAATTCTAATAAAATTATATATTTGTGAATTTGTTATTTGATTAAATATATTGAACTATTTCCTATATGTATGTAAATTTTATTAAAATATTTTTCTATCTAAATAGATTTATAATAAGATTAAATTTAATATATTTATTAAATCGCACGAAGCGCGGACAAGTTCTCTAGTTATGGAAGAAGGAGAACATAAGAAGTGCTCAATTCGAAAGAAAAAATTAATGCTAGAAATGAAAGATAAGAAACGTTTTAAATAAATAAAATGATGACAAGACCAACCAATATTCGGATAGCTTCGACCTTACATATTTTGGCTAACACTAAAAAAATAAAGAAACAAAATAGTGGTCCATGCAATAATCGTCAAGTCTAGTCTCTGTGAAGACAAATAAAAAGATATGTGATTATCTCCAAGAAATTATGAAAGAAGAAGAAAACATGGGAAATGTTCAATTTGAAAGAAAAATATCAGTATAGATTAGAAATCAAAGATAAGAAACGTTTTAAAGGACTTTGCTGCATAATATTGATAAAATGATCTTTTGAGATATTTACTGTTTAAGACTATAAGATTAAAAGTCATTTTGGCACATTTAATTTTTTTAGTTTAAGACCACAAGATTTAAAAATCGTTTTTTATTTTATTAAACTCCATACCAAATCAAAATCAGACATACAATTTGAAACGGAGTGAATATTATTTTGGGTCCTTTAGCGTTCTTTTATTTTACTCAACTTCTTTATCCAATTTTGCAGCTTACTGAAACTTCTTATTTTTCATACATTTGACTGTACGTAACTTAATTTTCTCTTTAAAATGTTGTTTCCATTTTTTCAGTTATGAGTTTTTTAAACTAATCAATTTTATGTTTAATATAGTAAGTATATAATTAATTCATTTATTTTTCAAGTATTTCTTGCTCTAATCATTTGAGAATACGTTATCTAAAATTTATTTTAAAAATAAGATATAAAAATGATAAAAGTAAAAATAGTTAAAAGGTGACATAACCTGCATAACTCTGAAATGCATTAAAAAAATCTTAAACTACATATATTATTTCTAGAGGCTTTCTCTCTCTGTCAGGAAGAGAAGGAAATAATGCAGGAAATTACAAGGCTTCTGAGTAATGCCAGAGCCATGGCGGAAAAAACTGAAAATAAAAAATCAGAGATTTTTGTAGGCGGAATACTGAATACCTAAAGATCCTACTAAATTTAACGCGTTTTATTCAGATTTTTTGTACTTGATTTTTCTATAATCGTTACTGTATACGGTAAAAACCGGATGTGAGTCAAACTGGTGAAGCGAGAAACCGGAGGGAGAAGGGAACAAGAACACACATGAAGACTCTCATTCTGAACCGGAGGAGCGCTTGTCCGGAGCTAATCGGGGAACCATTTGGTCCGATTCCTTCATCACCGAGTTGGTCGAGGCCGTTACCCCGAGTATTCGTGCCGTTTGTCCGGTACAGCCGTTGCACACAAGCCACGCGTCAGTAGCGTCTTGCCATGGTCAACAACCAACCATGCGTGTGTCAGACTGTACGGCCAACCTAATCGCACCAAATCCGTTCAGAGTTGTACTTATTATTATTACTTTCATAATTTGTATGGTATGAGGCCCATAGAGGCAACGCTATAAATAGAACTCATCCCCCTCCTTTGGGGAGGTTGGCTTATTCATTTTCAAGAACACTTGTAACATCAAATCATATGTACAATCTCTCTCTCTCTCCAAGATCTGATTCGGTCCACAGTGGTCATTTGCATTTTCATTGTATTTCCTTAAATAAGTGTTGCATGTCATTTAACAAGCATTAATACTCTCCATCAATTGCATTGCTACATAACGTCCATACACTCTATTCCCTACGGTATATATTGAGATTTAAACACATATCCTATACCCACTTACAAATTCAATTGATTATCCAAATTCGGGATAAACAGTTTGGCGCCCACCGTGGGTCTAGGATAATAGTGGTCTTTGGTCTCGATTTCTATCATTTTCATCAAAATCAAAAACATCTCCTGCCCATCTCTGCGAAAAACGGACTAAATAGCCGACATCGAACAATCTGGCCATGTCAACAACACCGAGATTGTGGCGGAAAATGAAGGCTGCGGACTACGGGGATTGCCAAATCCCGCTGACCCGAACCTCGTCGATTCGAGGGAGGGACTCAACCGGCAAAATACCGTGGACCAGGAGAATGCCGCCCTACCGGCCACCGATCCTCTAAATACTCACAATTCCGTTACATTGTCTCAGACCCAGGGCCGGAGGGAATCGGATACACCAAATGACAATGTTAACTTGCGTTTAATTTTTGAGATGCTACAGGAACAAAGGGCGGCAATCGCCGAGCAAGGAATCGCGATTTCCCGGTTGCAGAGCGGAAAAGATGAAGCAGAGCCGGGTAAGACAAAGGGTGTTGCCGAAACCGAAAGAAATGAGGCACGAATGGTTGAGAGCAACGGCTCCGGAGTCGGTTCTTCTACCGAGGTTCTAAAGATGCTCGAAACTTTGGCGAAACGGGTAGACTCAACCGAAAAGAGGGTTGAGACATACAATTCTCGGGTGGATCAGATCTCGGGGGCTCCGCCTCTACTGAAGGGGCTGAATTCGAAAAGGTACATCCAAAGGCCTTTTCCTCCGAGCGCAGCCCCGAAACTGATCCCAAAGAGGTTCAAAATGCCCGATATACAGAAATATGATGGCACAACGGACCCGCACGAGCATGTGACCTCATACACCTGTGCCATAAAAGGCAATGATATAGAGGAAGATGAAATTGAGTCAGTGTTGTTGAAAAATTTTGGGGAAACTCTGTCAAAGGGAGCGATGACGTGGTACGACCACCTGCCCGAGCATTCGATCACTTCTTTCGAAATACTCGTTGATGCCTTCGTAAAGGCTCATGCCGGTACCAAAAAGGTACAGGCCCGCAAGGCCGATATCTTCCGAATAACCCAAAGGGACGATGAGTTACTGCGTGAGTTCGTCAACCGGTTCTGAAATTCCCCACCCCGGAGGGGGTGAAAACCATCCAAGGTGAGCAGCCCGCAGCAAGGGAAATGTTCGCGGTAGAGGAAGCGACGCCTCGGCCTAAGGAGCCGGCTCAGGAGGAAAAGGATGTAACTGAAGGGGAGGTCCCCAAATAGCAATCAAAGTATACCGGGTCGGATCTAGTGCATGAAGAGGATGATTTCGAGGTACCCAGATCATTCATCATGCCGGATGACTCGGATGCAACTAAGTCAACCGTAGAGGAGCTGGAGCAGATCATTCTGTTCGATTACCTACCGGACAGAAAGGTATACCTGGGCACGGGGCTTACCCCGGAGCTCAGGCGCAAATTAATTGAGTTTCTTCGAGCTAACGCTGATTTCTTTGCATGGTCGCACATAGATATGATAGGTATATCACCGGAAATAGCAACTCACAAGCTCAGCTTGGACGGGAAGTTTTCCCCGGTGAAGCAAAAAAGAAGGCCCATGGCGGAGGCGAAGCACGCCTTCGTGAAAGACGAGGTAACAAAGCTTTTAAAAATAGGTTCTATCCGGGAAGTGAAGTACCCGGATTGGCTTGCTAACGTGGTGGTAGTGCCCAAAAAAGGTAATAAATTTCGAATGTGTGTTGATTATAAGGATCTAAACAAGGCATGCCCGAAGGACTCATTTCCATTGCCTCACATCGATTTAATGATCGATGCGACGGCCGGACATGAGATGTTAAGTTTTCTCGATGCTTACTCCGGGTATAACCAAATTCGGATGCACCCGGAGGATCAAGAGAAAACATCCTTCATCACCCGATATGGGACTTATTGCTATAACGTCATGCCTTTCGGACTAAAAAATGCCGGTGCAACTTACCAACGCCTAGTTAATGGAATGCTCGAAGAACAAGTAGGGAAAACAATGGAAGTTTATGTTGACGATATGGTTTTTAAGTCCCTGGAAACAGAGGACCATTTAAAGCATTTGCAGGAAACCTTTGATGTGCTCCGCAAATACAACATGAAGCTCAACCCGGAAAAATGCGCCTTTGGAGTAAGGTTCAGTAAATTTCTGGGTTTCATGGTGTCAAACCGGGGAATTGAAATCAATCCGTACAAGATCAAGGCCATCGAGGATATCGAGGTTGTGAACAACATAAAAGGGGTACAGAGGCTCACCGGAAGAATAGCGGCGCTGAGTCGCTTCATATCGAGGTCCTCGGACAAGAGTCACCGCTTCTTCTCTTTGCTTAGGAGGAAGAACGATTTCGTTTGGACACCGGAGTGCCAATAAGCTCTACGAGAATTGAAGAGGTACTTGTCTAGCCCCCCGTTGCTGCACACACCGAAGGCGGACGAGCCGCTTTTCCTCTACCTAGCTGTCTCCAAGGTGGCGGTAAGTGGCGTCTTGGTCCGAGAAGAATCAGGTACGCAGTTCCCTATCTATTACGTAAGTAGAACTTTGGAGGATGCGGAGACCCGCTACCCCCATTTGGAAAAATTGGCATTAGCACTGGTAAGCGCTTCCAGAAAGCTCAAGCCTTATTTCCAATGCCACCCCATATGTGTAGTAACTACTTACCCTCTGAAAAACATCATGCATAAACCGGAGTTGTCAGGTAGATTAACAAAATGGACTGTAGAAATTAGCGGCTACGATATCGAGTATAGACCTCGAACGGCCATCAAATCCCAAATCTTGGCCGATTTTGTGGCAGATTTTGCCCCGGCTATGGTCCCCGAGGTCGAAAGAGAACTTCTGCTGACCTCGGGAAAGGCCACGGGCATTTGGTCTTTACCCACAGATGGGGCCTCGAACCTTAAAGGTTCCGGACTGGGGATTGTCCTTAGGGCCCCGGCCGGGGACGTCATTCGACAGTCCATTAGAACTGCTAAATTGACTAACAATGAAGTCGAGTACGAGGCTATGATTGCAGGTTTGGAATTGGCTCGAAGTATGGGAGCCGAAATAATCGAGGCAAAGTGAGATTCGCTTTTGGTCGCAAACCAAGTGAACGGCGTATTCGAAGTCAAGGACGAACGGATGCAGAGGTACCTCGAAAAAACCCAAGTGGTGCTTTATCGATTTAAAGAATGGACCGTGCAGCACATACCGAGGGAGCAGAACAACGAGGCCGATGCATTAGCAAATTTGGGATCCTCGGTCGAGGGGGAGGAAATCAACCCCGGGGCAACGGTGCACTTATCAAACATGGCCATAGAAAACGGACACGCTGAAGTATACACAGTGGGCTTAACTTGGGATTGGCGCAACAAGTACATTGACTACTTGCGTGATGGTAAGCTCCCAAATGACCCGAAGGAATCACGGTCGCTACGAACCAAGGCTGCCCGTTTTTGCTTAGTGGACGGCCAATTGTATCGATGCTTTTTCCTCGGTCCCCTGGCTAAGTGTTTGGGCCCCGGTGAAACGGAATATGTGATGAGAGAGGTGCACGAAGGAACCTGTGGCAACCACTCCGGTGCAGAAGCTCTGGTCCGAAAAATTATCAGGGCCGGTTATTACTGGAATCGGATGGACGAAGACTCGAAAGGTTTTGTCCGAAAATGTGACGGGTGTCAGAAACATGCTCCGATGATTCACCAGCCCGGGGAGTTTGTCACACCCTCATCTTGATAGGGCATGATGGGCACCCGACTCTCTTCAGAGTCGAGCGAACCCTTAAACGTTCGCTTTACCAAAACCTGTCCTTTCAAAAACTTTGAAAAACATGGAGTTTTTCCAAGTAGAGATCATTATCTTTATACATAGTATGAAAAACTTTCAATCAATTGCTTACTTTAAACCAACTGGAATCATCTGAAAATACATATTTTTTTTTCATCTACAAATGACCGCACTTCTCGACGCCCTATCCACAGGACACTGTCTGCAAAGTCTCTAACATATACAGAATACCATGACATAAGTACTGTGACCCGGCAACACTTTGAACTGAGATGGAGCTCGCCAATCCCGCTGGAACACCTTTAGCACAGTCTTCTACTCATCTGGGTGTACCTGCGTGGCATGAAACGTAGCCCCCGAAGAAAGGGGGTCAGTACGGAATATGTACTGAATATGTGAAGCGATAACAAATCATAACCATAGCTTAATTTAAGAGAGAAGGAATCACAGTCAAACTCAATACCTGTAGCCTTCACTGGAAGAAGTATAAATGTATACACGAGGTCTTAAAACAATCCTTGAGTACATAATGCAAGCGAACACACATCCTTTAGGTAGATGATGAAATCTAACACACTTACAGCTTCCAACATGCTAACAAAATAGTCCCTTCGGACGGCCGCTTCCGGCATAGTAATGATGGCCCCTTCGGGCAGCCGCTTCCGGCTTAATAACAAAGATGGCCCCTTCGGGCATGCCGCCGGCATAATAATGCTAGTCCTGGCCCCTTCGGGCATGCCGGTTCCGACATAATAATAATAATGATGGCCCCTTCGGGCAGCCGCTTCCGGCTTAATAACAATGATGGCCCCTTCGGGCAACCGCTTCCGGCTCAATAATAATGATGGCCCCTTCGGGCATGCCGCCGGCATAATAATGCTAGTCCTGGGCCCTTCGGGCATGCCGGTTCCGACATAATAATAATAATAATGATGGCCCCTTCGGGCAGCCGCTTCCGGCTTAATAACAATGATGGCCCCTTCGGGCAGCCGCTTCCGGCATATAATAATAATGATGGCCCCTTCGGGCAGCCGCTTCCGGCTCAATAATAATGATGGCCCCTTCGGGCATGCCGGTTCCGACATAATACTACCCTGGCCTTTTCGGGCATGCCGGTCCCGACATAATGATAATGATCCTGGCCTCTTCGGGCATAATAATAATAATGATGGCATGAAATGTAAACATAAGTCATAAATGGAATGAAATAGTAAAACCTCGCACCCCGTTCGGAGTGGTTTTGAAAAATTAATTAGTAAAATCTCGCACCCCCTTCAGAGTGGTTTTGGAAATCAAACTTTATATTTCCTTTAGTATAAAACTAGTTTTCTCGAAATCATTAGTAAAATCATAAACACGTTTCAAGCCAATCTGGGTTAGCATAAGAAAGTTATGGACATTATTCAAATCTAACTTTATGTGTCCTTTAGTATAAAACTAATTTCCTCGAAATTATTAGTGAAACCATATGCACAACTCAATTGGCATAACGTAAACTGAGGCCATATGTTATACAGCACGCTCAGACATAAGCTGAGGCCATAGCGCACTCAGTGATCAGCTGAGGCCATAGCACTCTCAGACTTAAGCCGAGGCCATACGTTATATAGCACGCTCAGTCGCGTCATGAAATCATCTAGAAAAAAACTATTATGGACGTCATGTATGCAATCAAACCCTTTTCATTTGTCTCCTTCGAGACTCACAAATTTAAATGTAAAATGCATAGTTAAGAGAAAGACCTTATGAACGTCCCCTTCGGGATTTAGACAACATTATGAAATCGCACAACCTGAGAATGCCCCTTCGGGCTTAAGAGGTCAAAGAACTCAAGATATCCTACATCTAGGAATGGATTCATTATGGATATCGTTACGCTACGTTTCCAAAACAATCTGAGTTAGTACATGAAAGTTATGAACGTTATTCATTATAGGAAACTCTACAACCATTTTCAAGCAACCCGAGACCGTCTACGAAAGTTAGGGACATTACTACTTACAGAACTCTTTAGACTTTTCTTGTTATTCAATCATACAATAAGCTCGGCCGTACTAAGTAAACTCACATCAAGAAGTGAATAATAATCATTAACAGGCTCGGAATCAAGAATAGAGTTACCCCAAGATAAGTATCATAGCTTACTTAGCCCTAGGACATGCCAAAAGAAATAAGAGGTAAGCTTTACATACCTCGTCCCACGTCCAATTAGCCATGCTTATTCATCCAAACTTGCTAGTCTACATTCAACAAGATTACACAATCATTAAACACATCATCACACATTTGTCTTAGTCTTTCAAATAGATTCATTATAATCTGCCGAAATTTCGGCAGCATTTCCCCTGTAAATACACCATCCCCGAGAATCTAACTCGGCCAATTTATCAACAACAATCCGAGAATTCAACTTGGCCAAATTATCAACAACAATACCAGCAACCATATCTCCAACTTCAACAATTAATTCAAGTGCATTCTAACACTAGCAATCCTTTCTACACAGTTCGACGACATTCCTTTTATTTTCAATTCAACCACACATAGTCAAGCTAGCATCGATGATTTCACATTCAAGTATAAATCCAAAATCGTTCTAACATGATTCAAGAACACTTCAAACAATTCAACCGACATACCATTTCACCCGAAACCCTCCAAATTCAACAATAACAATAACAACATATTTCCTTCTTTCAAATTCATAAACTACACCAACAATCTACCTTAGCAACTTCATTCTCATAATTACAAGAAATCATACTAAAATCACATTAACTTCTACAACACCCACAAACAATTTCAATGCCAACTTGAACCATTAAATCTTCATTTGCATCATAGAATCCATAACAACAACAATTAAAGATACTAGATAAAATTAGTTCATTCCTTGCCATACCAAACAACCCATGTTCGGCCACCACACAACATCCATATATTTCATGATTTTTCCTTCACTTCTACACGCTACAACATACACAAAACATTCATGACATATAAAAGAAGATTAATTCTTACCTTTTTCCCTTACTTTCTCACTTGATTATGATTATGAACTTGCAACAACGGGAGGTCTTCTTGCTCCAACAATTATACCACGTTAAAGAGGACCTTCAAATTAGTAGGAATACTGGAAGAAAATATTTTTTTGATCAAGATTTCCAAGGGTTCCTTTTTCTTGCTCTATGGCCGAATGGCCCTCTCCATGTTTCCTCTCCAAGTTTCTTGAAATTTCCAAAAGATGAAGATGAAAAGTATGACCATTAAGTCATCTTTTGGGTCTTATTTATTTTAATTCCATGTGGGCCTTGGCCCACTTCAACATGGCCGGCCACTTTGGCCCAAATTATCCAAGCCCAATCTTTTTTTTTTTTTGTAATTCATGAAAATTTATTTTCCCAATTCCAATTTTGCCCTTGGCCTTCCTTCGTATTTTCTATGAGCCATCTTGCGAATTTCTCTTTTTGCCCCTAGCCTTTCTTAACATTTCCACATCAAAATTTTCATAAACAACTTGTGTGCTAAACAAGGTCAAAAATATAGCCTTGCTCTTAACTTCCCGCAATTATCTTGAATTATCCGAATACGCAAAATACGGGATATAACAGAGTTGCTCCATTCGGTGGTCTCACCTTGGCCTTTCATGAAGTGGGGAATGGACATCGTGGGTACGTTGCCCTGGGCACCAGGTAAGGCTCGTTTCATTTTGTTTATGACTGGCTATTTCTCTAAATGGGTGGAAGCGCATGCCTTTGAAAAAATCAGAGAGAAGGAAGTCATTGACTTTATATGGGATCACATCATCTGTCGTTTCGGCATCCCCGCAGAGATAACTTGTGATAACGGCCCCCAGTTCGTGGGTGCTAAGGTCACCAATTTCCTCGAGGGATTGAAAATCAAGAAAATTGTATCAACCCCATATCACCCGTGTGCAAACAGACAGACGGAATCCACCAACAAGACGATAATCCAAAATCTGAGGAAAAGACTCGAAGCATCAAAGCATCATTGGAGAGAAATATTGCCGGAGGTGCTGTGGGCTTACAGAACCACGTCCAAATCGAGCACTGGGGAGACCCCATTCTCATTGGTTTACGGGGCTGAAGCCCTTATCCCTGTGGAGGTTGGCGAACCAACCCTTCACTTCAAGTATACCACCGAAGAATCAAACGAGGAGGCCATGGCCGTGAAGCTCGACCTCACGGATGAACTGCGCGAAAACGCGTTGGTCCGTATAGCGGCCTAGAAACAGAGAATGGAAAGATACTACAATCGAAGAGCCAACTTTCGATATTTCCAAGTCGGGAACTTGGTGCTTCGAAAAATTACCTTGCACACCAAGAATCCCAATGAGGAAAAGTTGGGTCCGAATTGGGAAGGCCCGTATAAGGTAACCGGGATAACGGGCAAAGGGTCGTACCAGCTGGAGTCCATGGACGGGAAGCGCTTGCGCAATAACTGGAATGTGGCTCATCTAAAGAGATACTACTGTTAAGGTAAGGAATCCCCATGTTTTCTCTATTTTTGACCTTTTCTTTTTGCAGAAAGCCAAGTATCAAGCAGAGCAGAGAACCCAGAACTGAAAACACGTGTTGCACTCTTTTCCTTAGTATGGTTTTGTCCCAAAATGGGTTTTTCGACAAGGTTTTTAATGAGGCAATAGGTACAACGTGTTACTTGGCAAAAACAAAGGACGAGCGTCCGGACCACCGAGGTCACACCCTCTGAGTGGGGACTTCATAGCACTCACCCGACCTTGCAGCTCGGATAAATGCTAGGGGAATACTATGCCCACATCGAAGACTACCTCGGTCAATGAAGACGGGGAAACTCAACAGTTGATTGCCCCGGCTACCGATGTAAGGACCAAACGATCATAGTAAATCGTGTCCCATTGTATATTTGCTACGGCAAAGGTAGAAGGAATTAAAATTCTCATATGTACAAACGTTTTGCAAACACAAAGTTATCAAAAGTTTGGATAGAAAAATCTCGGGTGTCTTTCTATTAAAAGGACTTTGCCCCGATGATAACCGCCGTATTCCGGAACTGCCTCATTCACACACCCTATACCGGGCACTATGGTCGAAACTCGACAAAGGCAACAAGGTCACAATGATCCGAGCCAAAATTCGATAGACTTCCCCAAACGGGGACTACTACGTCAAAATTTGGCCAACGCCGAAAATTTACCGGCCTTAAAATATTGCCAAAAATACCGGCTCCAAGGGTAAGTCCTACGGGCACAATGAATTAACGACTACGAGTCTACTTGTTCTAAAAAGGCATTAGATAAGTCCTACGGGCTCGGGAAGCTAACGACCAATCTAGCAAAAATAGTAATGAACATTCAAACAAGGAAACAAGAGAGACGCATTTCTCGTCCATGAAAATTTATACAAAGGCATATGTTTTACATCAAAAAAAAAAATTCCCCTAATCTACTCGGAATGGTTGGAACCGGAGCGCTCGGACTCTATCCGCTCGGAGTCATCAGAGTCGGAACCAAGAGCACCCTTTGCCTCTCCTTCGACCCTTCTAGCCTCGGTAATAAGAGCTGGAAGATCAGCGAAGCCATGCTTGGCTTGCTCGAGAGTAATCCTCCGAGACTTTCACTTCTCATATTCAGCAACAATAATGGCCTGAGCCTCGGCGGCCTCGACGCTCTTCAGAGCCTCGGCCTGGGCCAACTTCGCTGCCAGGGCATCCCGAGCCTCCCCAAGAATATTCTGCATTTGAATGGCCGATTGAAGCTCAACCTGGAGGGCATCATTTGCATCGGCCATCTCCCTGAGTTCGTTCTTCAGGTCATCACATATCCAAGACCTGTTCTCTGCTTTCTCTTCGAACACCCTGGCACGCTCCTGATATCAGGACCTCTCAGATTCAAGAAGTCGGTTCCTCTCGGCCAAGCTAGAAGCATCTGACTTCACCACATCCAGCTCCTCCCGGAGTTGGGAGAAAGAGGTCTCAAGCTCACCCAGCCTCGAGGAAATTTGAGCATTGTCCTGGTTAAGGCCGATCTTCTCGGCTTCGAGGCTCCGATTGTATTCGGTCATAGCGACCAGTTAACTCCTCAGTCGACGGTTCTCGGCCTTTGCTGCGTCAAGCTCGGGCTGAAGATGGGAAAGAGCAATTGCTCGACTTAGCTCCTCCTCATTCTCCCGAAGAAGATGCACATACTTCTCTGTTTCCCGACCCTGGGCATCCAATTGGCCCTTAAGATCGTCCATCTCTTGCTGGGCACGGACGAAGGCCTCGTTAACAAGCACCACACTCTGCAAAAGAAGGAAAGTCAAAAAACTTAAACGAGAATGGGATTAAAATTCTTAGTAAAGGTATGCAGAGACGGCTCAAAAACCTACCCGGTTGCTCGCATGCATACCCTCGTTTATAAGGCATTGCCAGGTAACCCCGGTCATTTTCCGCTTATCTGAATCTGAGAAAAGAGGCCTCAGGTAACTCGCTACGCCCACCGGGCGAGAAAGGAAGCTGCAGTCCTCGGGCACGGTGACCACAACCGATTTGGTTCTCCTCGGTTCCACGCTTGGCGCCGGAAAAACACGCACCAAGCCGTCCCTAGCCCCAGATTCGGAGGTCCGGCTGGCCGACCTCATAGCCCGAGGGATAGGCAGATGCCCGAATCCCGCAGCTTCGCCGGTAGCGGGAGGGGTGCCCGAGAACATATTGTCAAAATCGTCAGGCCGTGGAGCCGGGGTAGATGAACTTGGAGCAGCCTCAATATCTTCGGGAAAGCTCGGGGGTACCGTAGTTGCGGCAGGCTCATGCTCGGGCGTCAGATCGACGTCGACGGGGACTTCGATCTCAGGAACCGGCCCAATCTTTTGACTGACCTCAGCGGCGGCCGCCTCCCCGGGCCTCCTTGTCCTTTGTAGAGGAGCCTCTTCAGAAGAAGTTTCACCTGTAATGTCGACAAAGTCAATCGACCTTAGAGGAGCCGGGGAAAGAATTTCTTCCGCACCTGTATATGAGACAGGAATCAGAAGTCCTTCAGCAGCAGAAGGAGGAGGTCAAACGGTGGCGGCCTCCTCAGGGATCGCAGCAATAGGAGAACTGGCATCAACTTTCCGGACGATGATATCGGGATCTGCTTCATCCCGGGAGGACCGGGCGACGCTCCTCGCCCTCTTCTGCGGCTTTTGCCCCCTTTCCGAGGGCCTCTTTCTTTTGGCCGCAGTAGCAGCAGCGAGGGCACGAGATGCACCCGCTGAGTCAGACTCCGATGCCGACGCTGTGGGTTCGGCGCCCGACTCTGGTCTCGGATCCACCGAGCCCTTGGGTAAACCTGAAAGCCAAAGAGACCATGAGTACGGACTGAGAAAAAATGCATTAAACTCCGGTGAAAGCATAGTACTACCGTGGTTCTGGGCGACCCATCGGCCGCGTGATAGGTGGGCCCACGTCCAGTTGTCGTGGTCATACTGGCTGAGGAGTGCCGTGACCCATTTATTCAGATTGCGGACTACCGGGGGAACGTATCCGTTGGCTAATCAAAATAAGAAAAACGGTGAAAACATGAGACCGAAGAAGGACAAAACATACAAAGGCAATAACTCGAAGTTCAGGCTTACGCTTGTCGTTCCACTCTTCAGGGAATGGCATGTAATCTTCCGGGATGATGTCCGAGGTCCTCACCCGGACGAACCGCTCCAGCCAGCCTCAGTCCCTGCCCTCGTCCATCTTCGAGAAAAAGGGGTTCCAGCTGCGTTTGGTCAATTTTATTACGCCGCCCCAGAATATCCTCGGGGAATATAGGCGTATCAAGTGGGCCAACGTGAACTCTTTCTCGGCGTTATTGGCCAGCAGCCGGAGACATGCCACGACCCTCCAAACAATCGGACCGATTTGGGCCAAGGTCACTCCGTAAGTCCGGCACATGTCTAGGACGACCGGGTCAATCGAAGGGTCGAGCTTGAAACTAAAGGGGTAGGTGTAAACGTACAAAAAGCCTCTCCGGTGGTCGGTGACTGATTCATCATGTCCGGGGGCGAAAACTTGAACCGGGCGTGTGTTCCACCCGCAGTCTGCCCGGACCAGGTCGATCTTATCCTCGGTAATGGAGGAGGGGTATCGTCTCACATCGAACCCCCTGTCGGACACCGACGATGGATTTTCAACCTCGAGGTCTTTGTTGAAGTTGAATTTAGCCGGTATGACATCCGAAGCTGTAGGCTCAAAGGAGCTCTTTACTTTAGCAGGAGATACGGTCTCGGTTCCTGGGGTTGAGATCGTGGGAATGTCATAAGAAGTGGTTTCAGACATCTCGAAAATATGAAAGGATGAAAATTCGGAAGAGGAGTTCAAGAAGAATGAGGGAACTGATGATTCGAGGGATGACAAAGTACGAAGCAAGCAACACTCGAGCAAGAATAGTTAGCAGAAATAGTGACAAAGTTGATTCTTTCTCACGTAATATAAGGCAATGGATCAACAGCAGATCTGCTATGGAGATAACTGTGTGTGGTGAAGATGAAGAAATGCAGTAAAGAGTGTAAGATGAAGGGAAGATGGATCGTGAAAGTGTTGAAATGAAGAGGGAAAGAGCCTTATATAGGCATGGGGCTGTGACGGTTACGGTTTCCCAGCCAACCGGGGAGCGCCACGTGTCCCGTAATTAATGTGGAATGACTTGAAACGACGTGTATGTGGCGGTTGTCAGGACCGGCCAGTCGGGATGAGACACGTGGCCGATAAAAGGGGAGACGTGACGCAACCATTCCCGCCAAAATGAGAAGATAACCACGAGCCGTTGGAGTCACCGATTTTGTGGTTCATCCACTTCCCGTTACTCCGAAAGATCGGTGATCCGAGAAGTGTGGGGACTATCTGTATACGGTAAAAACCGGATGTGAGTCAAACCGGTGAAGTGAGAAACCGGAGGGAGAAGGGAACAAGAACACACATGAAGACTCTCATTCTGAACCGAAGGAGCGCTTGTCCGGAGCTAATCGGGGAACCATTTGGTCCGGTTCCTTCATCACCGAGTTGGTCGAGGCCGTTACCCCGAGTATCCGGGCCGTTTGTCCGGTACAGTCGTTGCACACAAGCCACGCGTCAGTAGCGTCCTGCCATGGTCAACAACCAACCATGCGTGTGTCAGACTGTACGGCCAACCTAATCCCACCAAATCCGTTCAGAGTTGTACTTATTATTATTACTTTAACAATTTGTATGGTATGAGGCCCATAGAGGCAACGCTATAAATAGAACTCATCCCCCTCCTATGGGGAGGTTGGCTTATTCATTTTCAAGAACACTTGTAACATCAAAGCATATGTACAATCTCTCTCTCTCTCCAAGATCTGATTCGGTCCACAGTGGCCATTTGCATTTTCATTGTATTTCCTTAAATAAGTGTTGCATGTCATTTAACAAGCATTAATACTCTCCATCAATTGCATTGCTACATAACGTCCATACACTCTATTCCCTACGGTATATATTGAGATTTAAACACATATCCTATACCCACTTACAAATTCAATTGATTATCCAAATTCGGGGTAAACAGTTACCCCCCTCAAACTATAATTGATCTTAGTTACTCCCTATACTTGGTTTTTCTATATTCGTTACCCCCTCAAACTATAACTGATCCTAGTTACTCCCTATACTTGGTTTTTCTATAATTGTTACCCCTCAAAAGAAAAATGGAAAAAAAATAAGGGAAAGTAGCTGTCGATAAAAGGAAATAGTATTTTAGATTTTTTTACACATCAAATTAATATGATGTGACTGTTATTTTAAACTCTCACACGACAAACGTCTTTTGAAATCACTTTTTCCACCGGGTGGCTGTTTGAGGGGGTAGCGATTATAGAAAATCCAAGTATTGGAGGGTAATTAAGACCATGTATAATTTAAGGGGATCTAAATCAAATACGCCAATTTAGAGGGGTCTTTAGGTATTCTCCCATTTTTGTATGATCAATTTTTTTCTATTCAAATTATAATGGATTACGTTCACCAATATTTTCCGTCAATGGTAAGGTAGGTGGTCCATTTAGGACGTGTCTGGTATGACAAAAAATGTTTTTCACAGAAAATGTTTTTCAAGAAAGTATTTTCTCGGAAAATAAGTGATTCTCCTACTCATTTTCTTGTATTTGGTACGCAAGTTGAAAAATATCAGTTTAAGAGCATTTGCATATATTCAAAGCAAAATACTACCATATGAGATTTTTTACTTCGGAGTGCAGCTTTTGGTGGTGGGCTTAGGAGCAGGTTAGGTGGGGCGCAGGGTGGGGGTAGGGGGTAAAAGAAAATTTCTCATTTTTATAAAAAAATTATAACAGTAAAATAAAATATATGAAATAGAAAATTCGCGGGGGTGGGGGTGGGTAGTTAGGTGGCAGGTGGGGGTGGAGCTGGGATACGTTGGTTTGCTTCTATTGAATTTCAAAAATGTTTTCTGTCAAATTTTTAAGAAAAACATTTTTCCAGATATTTAGTAAAACCAAACAAGATAAAATAGAAAAATATTTTCCTATCATAGCACAACCTTAAGCTCATCAATTAACAGCTCAAAGGTCTCGGTGCAAATAACTACTATAAATCAAGAGGATCCTGCTGCATGCAAAAGCACACAAACACACAGAGAGACAGAGAGAAAAAGAGGATGGCAAAAGTGGTAGCAAAGAAGATAGCTGTTAGTGCAGTATCATCAGATTTCGAAGTAGGTGATGAGGCTGTTAAGATGTTTAACGTTAAGACCTCTTCCTCTTCTTCACTGCCATGCCCTTTGTTAATGTTTTCGCCGACTGCACGAGGACCCTATCCAGTTTTACTCTTTTTCCATGGATTCGCGCTCAAGCCCATCTGGTACAAGTCCCTCCTTCAACACATTTCTTCCCATGGATATATCATTGTTGCTCCTGAGGCACGTATACCTACTTATAACTTGCCATGTTCGTCATTAGTATGTACCCGAATTTTTGAGTCCATAACTGCATTCATTTTTTAAAGAGATGGACTTTCTCTTATTTGTAGTCGACAACAAGGATTTTCTCCACTTTCGATTATCTCTCTCTTACTAAAACTTTCAAAAAAAAAAAAAAAATATCTTGGTGGGGATTATGCTAGGAACAGTGACATGTGCAGCCTTTTGTAATACTTGTTAGTACTCATCTTTGATGAGATTGAAATCCTAATCCCTTTAACTTGATACTTTTATCTCTAATTTATTTCAACAAAACTAGGCTTTAGTGCCAAATATAGTAGCGTCTACAGATCTACTCGGCAATATGAATCTTCATTATTCATACAGATCTATTTATGCCTGTCTCAACTCAGTATTAATTACTTTTAAAATAAAAGTACTTGTAAGCCAACCTTGTTCAATTTGACACCCTTTTGCTGGAAAATTACAATTGTGTAATGTATATACTATATTCTTCGTAAGTTCTGTTCATTTTATTTTGACACTACTTAGTAAAAATCTGGTTGCAGTTTTCTCCTTTGTCATCCCAAAGCCAAGAAGTGAAAAACGCAGGAAAAGTAGCAGACTGGTTAACTTATAACAACCTCGAATCCGTACTGCCAGATAAGGTTCTCCCGGACCTAATGAAAGTCGCCGTCTCTGGCCACAGCAGAGGTGGTAAAATAGCATTCGCCTTAGCTTTAGGCTACGGTGGCAGCTCATCCTCAAGCTCAACAACGCCACTCAAATTCTCAGCACTACTCGGAATTGATCCAGTAGCAGGATTCTCTCCGTCCTGTTTGTGTCCTCCCAATATTCTCCAATATGTTCCTTACGATTTCAATCAATCGGTCCCTGTAGCTGTTATTGGCGCCGGCTTGTCAAATCAACGAGCATATGGTGTGCTCCCACCAGGTTGTTAGGGTTTGCCCTGATTTTTTTAATCTTATTAGGATTGTTTTTTACTTTTAAGGAAAAACTAATTCTTTTTCATGTTTAAAGAAAAAGGCTATCAGCTTCTATAAATTGAGGATCTTTCCTTCACACAATGACATAATATATAGTCTTTTATGGTTAGAGAGTTTTGTTTACGGAATTTATTCTCTAGATATTTTTGTTCTCTTTTATATTACTACTAACTGATTGTTAATCTCTTCCCGTATGAATATAGGTTCATATAAGTCAACTAACCAAATTACATTATAATATTATCTTTTGATGTATTTTCCTTGTTCTATGTCTGATTTAAGATCTGTTTTACAAATTTTGCATGAGTACTCTTTGTTATTTCAATCCCAACACAGGTGCGCCAAATGGGGTTAATCATGCGGAGTTTTTCAACGAGAGTAAGGCCCCTTGCTACTACTTTTTGGCTAAGGATTACGGTCATACGGATATATTGGATGATAAAATAGCAGATTTAATGAGTATTGTGCTGAGAAGTGGAAAAGGATCAAAGGATAGTTTGAGAAGGGCTGTTGGAGGAATTGTGGTGGCATTTCTCAAGGCTTATTTGGAAGGTCAAGTTGATGATTTAAATGCTATTGTTGAATCACCTACTCTTGTTCCTATTACCCTTGATCCAGTTATATCTGTCAAGGATTAATTAGAACACCCAAAAGATCATAGTCATGAAATAAAGATCTTTTAAGTGTGGATGTTTGCATTCCTACAATCGTATCCTAAAATGTTGTCACATTAATATTTCGACGACAATGTATTTGTACTATGTTTCAGGAATAAGTCTGTACGTTTCGAAAATTCCCAATAAAAAGGTTTGTTTGTTGCTTATCCTGTCTTCATTCCTTTTTTTAGCGTAAGGAAACTTCATAGCTCTTTTTTAGTTCTTTAGTTTATAGCATGATTATCAAGTTGGTTTATTGGGTTGTTAGTTAACTTTTCTTTTTTGCCCTTAACCAGGGAAGAGTTTAATAGAGTAGGTTATGTTTTTATGTAGACGATGTTGTAAAAAACTATACTATTAGGACTTAACGTGCATCAATGTGTATAATTTCATGTAAAGTTAGATCATGGTAACTTAAAATAAAGTAATAATGAGTTAAATTGCATAAAATTATTTACTTTTGTAGTGCCGCAAAAAATTTCTTCAAGTTTTAAAGCGTTAAAGAAAGTGCTTCAAACAAGCGCGCACAGAGTCGACCTTCAAACTGACACAAAATCCCAATGTATATTGATAGCTCGTTTGGCCAAGCTTATTTTCTCTCAATTTTTTTTTCCAATAAGTGCTTATTTTAAAATAGTGAGAGTGTTTGATCAAGCTTTTGAGAAAAAAAAAAGCGCTTCGGGAAAGTAGCAGAAGCTGATTTTTAGAAGCTAAAAAAATAGTTTTTGCCCAAAAACATTATTTTGAAAAGCGCTTTTGAGAAAAATACACTTAGAGCCCGTTTGGATTGGCTTATAAGCTGTTTTCAGCTTTTTTGAGTGTTTGGCTGGCCAGCTTAAAGCCATTTTGTGCTTAAAATAAGTCCAAAAAATTAATTGACCCCGTTTGGCTTAGCTTATCTAAAGTAGCTTATAAGCTGAAAACAGCTTATAAGCAAAAAAAATAAGGTTTTTTTTTTGGCTTATAAGCTGTTTTTTTTAAGCCCATCCAAACAAGCTCTTAGAATTACTTTTTAAAAGTTTGGTCAAACACTAATTACTACTCAAAAGTACTTTTTAAATTAATTGGCCAAACACAAACTGATTTCGCCAAAGTAATTCTTTGAAAATCAAATTTAATTTGAAAAAAATACTTTTTTAAATAAGCTAATTTTAGAAGTTTAGCCAAACATGCTATCAATGAGGCTCTAGTTAACATATCAAATTAAATTATTTTGATTTGCCTTTTCAATGCTTCACTGTTCGCCTATTGAAATTTTTGCATAAAATTTATGACATTAGTATTATTATTACTACTATATAGAAGCATCAACCCATGCTTCGTCGTCCGTTAAACATAAAAAAAAAAAAAAAAAAAAAAAGTGCGGTCCCATATTAAACACCAACCAATATTAAAAAAAAAAACACCAACCAATATTAAAAAAAAAAAGTGTGGTCCCCATATTAAACACCAACCTATATTAAAAAAAAAAACACCAACCAATATTATAAAAAAAAAGAAAAAAAAGTTCAACCCACCATCTCCAAACTCACCGGAAAAAAAAAGTGGACCCCATATTAACAAAATCAAGCAATATAAAAAAAAGTGAATCCCATATTAAAAAAACAAATAATGTCAAAAAAAAAAAAGTGCAGACTTTGTATTCGTAGCAAACACTAATATAATAAAGTTTTAAATACAGAGCACAAACTACAATGTTATATTAATCGTGTTTTGAACATAGTATCCCATATTGACAAAATCAAGCAATATAAAAAAAAAAAGTGAATCCCATATTAAAAAACCAAACAATGTAAAAAAAAAAAGTGCAGACTTTGTATTCATAGCAAACACTAATATAATAAAGTTTTAGATACGGAGCACAAACTACAATGTTATATTAATCGTGTTTTGAACATAGTATATATATATATATATATATTATGCATAAAAATAGTGCAAACTAATAATGTCCAAAAGGGTGGGCCCCATACAAAACAACACCAAGCAATATAAAAAATAAAAAAAAAATAAAAAAAGGAACTATAAAGCATGGGTTTAGACCCATGCTTCGTTGTCCGTTGTCCCTTAAAAAAAAGGGAGGGGGGGGGGGGGTGAGCCCCATACTAAATAACACCCAGCAATAAAAAACAAAAAAAATGGAACTCACCATCTCCAAACTCATGGGAAAAAAAAAGTGGACCCCATATTATCAAAATCAAGCAATATAAAAAAAAAAGTGAACCCCATATTAAAAAAAATATAATGTTAAAAAAAAAGTGCAAACTTTGTATTCGTAGCAAACACTAATATAATAAAGTTTTAGATACGGAGCACAAACTACAATATTATATTAATCGTGTTTTGAACATAGTATATGTATATATATTATATGCATAAAAATAGTACAAACTAATAATGTCAAAAAGAAAGTGCACCCCATACTAAACAACATCAAGCAATATATAAAAATAAAATAAAATAAAAAGTGGAACCCACCATCTCTAAACTCACGGTAAAAAAAAAAGTGGACCCCATATTACCAAAATCAAGCAATATAAAAACAAAAGTGAACCCCATATTTAAAAAAAAAATAATGTCAAAAAAAAAGTGCAGACTTTGTATTCGTAGTAAACACTAATATAATAAAGTTTTAGATACGGAGTACAAACTACAATATTATATTAATCGTGTTTTGAACATAGTATACATATATGCATAAAAATAGTGCAAATTAATAATGTCCCAAAAAAAAAAGTGCACCCCATATTAAAAAATCAAACAATATTCATGTAATTTTCAAAGTATCTCATTAAGTCAATAATGATGGATTCATTGCCACGTGCGTATTCGTAGAAACACTAATATAATAAAGTTTTAAATACGGAGCACAAACTACAATGTTATATTAATCGTGTTTTGAACATAATATCCCATATTGACAAAATCAAGCAATATAAAAAAAAATTGAATCCCATATTAAAAAAACAAACAATGTCAAAAAAAAAGTGCAAACTTTGTATTCGTAGCAAACACTAATATAATAAAGTTTTAGATACGGAGCACAAACTACAATGTTATATTAATTGTGTTTTGAACATAGTGTATATATATATATATATATATATATATATATATATATATATATTATATGCATAAAAATAGTGCAAACTAATAATGTCCAAAAGAGTGGGCCCCATACTAAACAACACCAAGCAATATAAAAAAAAAAACTATATAAAGCATGGGTTTAGACCCATGCTTCGTCGTCCGTTGTCCCTTAAAAACAAAAAGGGGGGGGGGGGGTGAGCCCCATACTAAATAACACCGAGCAATAAAAAACAAAAAAAGGAAGAAAAAAAAATGAAACTCACCATCTCCAAACTCATGGGAAAAAAAAAAGTGGACCCCATATTATCAAAATCAAGCAATATAAAAAAAACAGTGAACCCCATATTAAAAAAAATATAATGTTAAAAAAAAGTGCTGACTTTGTATTCGTAGCAAACACTAATATAATAAAGTTTTAGATACGGAGCACAAACTACAATGTTATATTAATCGTGTTTTGAACATAGTATATGTTTATATATTATATGCATAAAAATAGTACAAACTAATAATGTCCAAAAAAAATGTACACCCCATAAAGGGTGGACCTCATACTAAACAACATCAAGCAATATAAAAAAAAAAAAAAAAAAAAAAGTGGAACCCACCATCTCCAAACTCACGGTAAAAAAAGTGGACCCCATATTAACAAAATCAAGTAATATAACAAAAAAAAAGTGAACCCCATATTAAAAAAAAAATAATATAAAAAAAAAGTGCAGACTTTGTATTCATAGTAAACGCTAATATAATAAAGTTTTAGATACGGAGTACAAACTACAATGTTATATTAATCATGTTTTGAACATAGTATATATATATATATATATATATATATATATATATATATATATATATATATATATATATATATATAGTGCAAATTAATAATGTCAAAAAAAAAAGTGCACTCCATATTAAAAAATCAAACAATATTCATGTAATTTCCAAAGTATCTCATTAAGTCAATAATGATGAATTCATTGGCACGTGCGTAATCAAACCATACAATTTTTTCCAAAAGGTTAAGTAATCAAAAGGTTAAGTAATCAAACCATACAATTTTTTTTTCCAAAAGGTTAAGTAATCAAACCATACAATGTTTTTTTATATTAGCCTGAGATTTAATCTAGATATTAAACTGTTGTATTTGTTATTCCGCCATGTCATTTATTTGTTATGTTTACTAAAATAAATATAATTAAAATATTTATATTTTAAAATAAGATAGAATTTAATTACTTTTTTATTTTTATTCTTACTCTAATAAATGTGAAAAGAGATTAATGTCGTAAAAAAATATATCAAATGGAGATCAAATAATGAATAAGGTAAATTAGTCAAATTATAATTATAATCGACGTTTTCTTAAAAAATCATGCAAAAGACAACATGACAAGTAAAATGAGCTAAACCGAGAATATTTACCAAAAATTAAAAAATAGTATTTCTTCATTTAAATAGAAAATCAATTTCTACTTTGTTTCGTTTTAAACATGTAAAATTAATTTATAATTTGAATTAGAATTATCCAAATCAAAATTTGATAAAAAATAATAAGTGTTTTATACCTTTAAAATAATCGAATTAAAATTGAAAGTATCAACTGATGCTTAAATATTCCTATTATTTTATCTCAAATAGAGGAAAATAGTTTCCTTTAGTCTTCTCTTTTAAAAAATATCAATAAATTTGCCGATTTTGTATTCGTAGCAAACATTAATATAATAAAATTTTAGATACGGAACACAAACTACAATGTTATATTAATTGTGTTTTGAACATAATATATATATATATATATATATATATATATATATATATATATATATATATATATAATACTATTCAAAGACAACTACATACACATAGCTGCACTATAATCTAAAGTGTTGGGCCCGTGCGCAGCACGGGCATAGGCGTCTAGTTACTATAACCCATGCTTCGTCGTCCGTTTTCCACTAAAACAAAAAAAGGGTGTGAGCCCCAACTAAACATCAACCAATATTAAAAATAAAAATAAAAATAAAAAGTGGAACCCACCATCTCCAAACTCACGGGGAAAAAAAAAGTGGACTCCATATTAACAAAATCAAGCAATATAAAAAAGAATGAATCTCATATTAAAAAAAAAAAAAAACAATGTAAAAAAAAAAAAGTGCATCCCATATTAAAAAATCAAACAATATTTATGTAATTTCCAAAGTATCTCATTAAATCAATAATGATGGATTCATTGCCACATGCGTATCAATCCATTAGTGGGAGCAAATGAAATTATTGTACAACAACATACTTAAAATACTTATATATTAAAATAAGATAGAATTTAATTACTTTTTCATTTTTTCCTTACTATAATAAATGTGAAAAGAGATTAATGTCATAAAAGAAAAAATAATATTAAATGGAGATCAAATAATTAATAAGGTAAATTAGTGAAATTGTAATTCTAATTGACGTTTCCTTAAAAAACCGTGCAAAAGAAAACATGACAAGTAAAATGAGTTAAACCAAAAATATTTACCAAAAATTAAAAAATAGTAGTTCTTCATTTAAATAGAAAATCAAATTTCTACTTTGTTTCATTTTAAACATGTAAAATTAATATAATAATTAGAATTAGAATTATCCAAATAAAAATTTGATAAAAAATAATAAGTATTATTTAGACCCAATCTACATACATTAACAATACAATATTTTACACCTTTAAATTAATCGAATTAAAATTCAAAGTATCAATTGATGCTTAAATTTTGCTATTGTTTTATCTCAAAGGGAGGAAAATGGTTTCCTTTTAAATAAGTCTATTAATAAATTTTTGTCAACTTTGTATTCGCAGCAAACACTAACATAATAAAGTTTTGGATACGGAGCACAAATTACAATGTTATATTAATTGTGTTTTGAACAATATATATGTTACTTTACTACTATATCGAAGAGCCGGTTTATAAGGAAGATCGCCGTCCGTCCTTTGGTCCCACTTTTTTATTTAAGGGCAAAAAAATCGTTTGTGATCCCACCCACTTTTTTATTTAAGGGCAAAAAAATGACATTTTATACCTTATATTACCAACTCTTTTAAAAAGTTGATAGAAATACTTTATTATATTTCTATTTTTCTACTATATAGAAGCATCGGTTTACCCATGCTTCGTCGTCAGTCACTCTTAAAAAAAATGCTTTTATATAGTTTTAAAAAAAAAGGAAAAAAGTGGATCCCACCCTCTCCAAACTAATAAAAAAAAAGTGGATCCCATATTAAAAAAAAAAAAAGCAATGTCAAAAAAAAAAAAAAAAACGTGCACCCCGTATATTAAAAAATCAAACAATATTCATGTAATTCCCAAAGTATCCCCATCAAGTCAATGATAGTGGATTCATTGCTACATGCGTATTAATCCATTAGTGGGAGCAAATGAAATTATTGCACAACAAAAAACATGGACCCCATATTATTGTTTTTCTTCAAAAGGTTTTGTAAGCAAATACATACAATTTCTTTTCTTTTCTTATATTAGCCTGAGATCTGATCTAAATATTTAATTGCTGTCTTTGCTATTTCTCCATGTCATTTATTTGTTATGATTACTAAAATAAATATACTTAAAATATTTATATTTCAAAATAAGATAGAATTTAATTAATTTTTCATTTTTATTCTTACTCTAATAAATGTGAAAAGAGATTAATATCAAATAGAGATCAAATAATGAATAAGATAAATTAGTCAAATTATAATTCTAATTCACGTTTCCTTAAAAAACCATGCAAAAGACAACATGACAAGTAAAATGAACCAAACCGAGAATATTTACCAAAAATTAAAAATAGCATTTCTTCGTTTAAATAGAAAATCAATTTCTACTTTGTTTCGTTTTAAACATGTAAAATTAATTTAATAATTTGAATTAGAATTATTCAAATAAAAATTTGATAAAAAATAATAAGTATTTTACACCTTTAAATTAATCGAATTAAAATTGAAAGTATCAACTGATGCTTAAATATTGCTATTGTTTCATCTCAAAGAGAGGAAAATAGTTTTCTTTTAAACAAGTTTTCTCTTTTAAAAAGTATTAATAAATTTTCGTAGCAAACACGAATATAATAAAGTTTTACATACGGAGCACAAAATTCATGCTTCGTGCATATATATATTATCACTATCCAAACACAACTACATATACATAGATACACTATAATTTAAAGTGTTGGGCCCGTGCGCAGCACGGGCATAGGCCATCTAGTACTATATATAAGCATGGGTGGGAGGTGGTTTCGTGTCCACCTCCAACTCATGTTATAAAAAAAAATGTGGACCCGTATTAAAAAGTCAAATAATATCCATATAATTCTCAAAGTATCCTCATTAAGTCAATAATGGTGATTAATTTTTTAAAAGTAGTTCTAAATATATTATTATCAAGCTTCATTTTTTAAAAGTTACTATTACAACTGATTACTTTTGTAGTTCCATGGGTGATATCTTACCTCACCAACTGTAATTCTATAATTAAATTAATTGAATGTTGCTACAATTGATAAACCCTTGTGGTCCGGCCCTTCCCCGGACCCCGCGCATAGCGGGAGCTTAGTGCACCGGGCTGCCCTTTTTTTTTTTTTTTGCTACAATTGATAAAATAAATTACTCTGATGTTTATTGCAGTACGGTTTAACATCCTAAAAAGAAACTAAGATGGGTATTACATTCTCAAAAGACATTTTCCAATGTCTTAAGTTTCTAATTATATACGGAGCACCATAATAGCCAAAATAATTTATTAGTTACATACTTATGATAGGTTAAGTAAAAAAAAAAAAAAAAAAAAGATAGAAACCTTATACCGCATCTATGCCCATGTTATATGACACAATATACATAATCACCATATGTATAAAAAGTTTCACGCTTAAGACTAGGGGAACGGTAGTTCAAATGACGTTTCTGTATTTAGAAGTAGTTAAAATTTCAATAAGTTTTGAAATTCTGGTTCAAATTTGATTAACGCGTAGTTTAAAAAGTGTCTATTAGCCTTTTTCTTAAATAAAGTCATATAAACTGAAACAAAGAAATAACATCAAAGTACCAATTATTGAACCCGCGCTCCCAAAATTTCTATCTTTACATACATGACTTTCAAGAAATGTTGTAGAATATATTAATTCTTTTTATAATTGCATAAAAAATAAAATTATAAATATATGTTAAATAAAATTATAAATATATGTTGGGCCGTGTTGGCACGGGCTCTGGTATCTGGTACTATATTAGAAGCATGAGTTGGGGGTGGGTTCGTCGTCCACCTCCGACTCAGAAGCATGAGTTCGGGTGGTTTCGTCGTCCACCTCCAACTCATGTAAAAAAAAAAAAGTGGACTCCATATTAAAAAAAAATAGAAGCATGAGTTGGGGGTGGTTTCGTCGTCCACCTCCAACTCAGAAGCATGAGTTGGGGGTGGTTTCATCGTCAACCTCCAACTCATGTAAAAAATAAAATAAAAATAAAGTGGACCTCATACTAAAAAAAATTAAACAATATAAAAAATAAAAAAAAGTAGACCCCGTATTAAAAAAAATTAAGCTATATCAAAAAAAAAAAAGTTGGACCCCATATTAAAAAAAAGCAATATAAAAAAAAGTGCACTCCATATTAAAAAATTAAAAATAAAGTAGACCCCATACTAAAAAAATCAAACAATATTTCTACTATATAGAAGCATGGGTTCGTCGTCAGCCACTCTTAAAAAAAAAGGGGTTCGTCGTCAGTCACTCTTAAAAAAAAAAAAAGGTGGGCCCAGATCTTATTTAATAGTAGAAAAATTGTTTTAAAAAAAATTAAGGTGAGGCCCAATCTTCTATAATAGGAATGAAAAAAAATAAAAAATTAAGGTGAGGCTCACTCTTCTATAATAGTAGAGATTAAAATAAATTAAGGCGGGATCCGCATGGAGAATTAGAAGACAATTGCAAAAAAAAAAAAAAAAAAAAAAAAAATAAGATGGGGTCCACGTGAAGAAGTAGGAGCCAATTGTTAGGAAAAACATTAAGGTGGGGTCCACGTGAAGAAGTAGGAGACAATTGTAACAGAAAAAAAAGGATATTTAAATAATGATAATAAGTTCAGAAAATGGTAAAGGTACGCTTAGAGAAAACGTAAAGAAGAGAAGTTCGAGAAAAAGGAAATAACGATTTAAATTGAACACAAAAACTGCTAAAGAAATCATAAAACTAAAAGATTTAAAACTTATACCATACGTCTAACACCAATAATGAGGAATAACATCAAGAACGCGGAATATAAATGGTCTTCTATAATAGTAAATTAAAAAAAATTAAGGTGGGACCCACTCTTCCATAATAGTAGAAATTTTTTTAAAAAAATTAAGTTGCGGCTCACTTTTCTATAATAGTATAAATAAATTAAAAAAAAACAAATTTTAGGTGGGGCCCACTCTTCCATAATAATAGAGATTAAAAAAAATTAAGGTGGGATTCACGTGAAGAATTAGCAGAAAAAAAAAAAATTAAGGTGGGATCCACGTGAAGAAAAAAAAAGGACATTTAAATAATGATAATAAGTTCAGAAAATGGTAAAAGTACATTTAGAGAAAATTTAAAGAAGAGAAATTCAGGAAAAAAGAAATAACGATTTAAATTGAACACAGAAACCGCTAAAGAAGTCATAAAACCAAAAGATTTAATACTTATACCTTTGGGTATAAGTTTAGACACATACGTTTCACACAAATAATGAAGAATAACATCGAGAAGACGAAATATAAACGGTCAAGAAACGTATACAAATATTTTCTTAAAATGATGAAGTTGGTCTATACTTAAAAATTTAAGACTACAGCAGATGCTGGCACATGAAAGCGCTTTAACAGCCTATGTCTATTTGGAAAAAATATTTACCTAAAATGACTCATATTTTTAATATTACCCAAAAAACCCTTTTATACATTATTATACACTTTTATATAAGATCGACACATTATTTATAATAAGTGTATAATGTTGTATATCGTGTGTATAAACACTATTGTAAAAAAAAATTGGCTATACAGATGTAAATTAAAAATATAACTACGTGGATATAATATTTTATGTTGGAATGTATATTATTGGAATTATTCCTAAAATTAATTGCTAAAGGCAAAAATTAAACACCAGCCCATTCGAAGGACAATTTGTGCAATTTCTTCCATTTTTTTAGTTTTTAATTTGTAATAGACAAATTCCCTTTTTTAAAACTAAACTATATAAAAACATGAGTTGAAGAAGTGGATCGTCGACCAAGGGCAACCAAGGGCAATTTGGTCAAAGCACTTGCCATTGAATAATTTCATTAGTTAAAAGTAGAATCTTACTGTAGCTTAGTATTAAATATATTCATACTTTCCCTATTTTGCCCCTGCTCATAAAAATTGCATCAGAACAGATGATGTCATTTTAAGTGGCAGGTATTAATTATGTTTTTGTCCACGTGTCACTTTTACACTCCTTTTACTTTTCAGTGTTTTATCATGATCACATAATTCCACTTAATAAACAAATAACATTTGTCTATATGTATTAATGTTCATCTATATATATGCATCGACAATGCAAATTTAGATATGTTTATTAGCAGTGTAAAATATGTATATACTATGACTACCCAATACATAAATCTTTACAATTGTACACAACTACATACACATAGATACACTATATAATCCAAACTGTTGAGCCCGTAGCGCGGGCATACGCCGTCTAATTTTAATTACTAAAGGGTGATATCCGGTCGACCGTCGACATGCCCCCTACATAGCGTGAAATTGACTTGGAGAACTTACCATGGACAACAATTATTACTATATCTTACTAGCTAGGACAAAAAGAACAAAAGAAATAATTGGAAGCATTTAGATATTTTGTGTTGGAGAGGCTTTATCAAAAAAAAAAAAAAATGACTCTTGTTGATTTGATTTATAGATTTGAAAAAATTGATATTATGATATAGTTGGTTTAATTTGGTAAATAGGACACCCGAACCAAACCGACCTGTGTATACTTCTATCATGAAATAAAGATCTGTTGAGTGTGTGGACATTTGCATTCCTACAATCGTATTCTAAAATCTCGTGACCATCGACGACAATATATATGTACTATGTTTCTGGAATTATAAGTTTGTTGCTTTCGAAAATAGCAATAAAAAAATTTTGTTCCTATCTCATAAGTCTTCATTTCCTTTTGAGCCTAATGATTGTTCCATAGCTCCTTTTTAGTTCCCTTTAATTATAATATGAGTATCCGGTCACTAATCAATTGGCTAATTGTTGGTTTTGTGCCCTTAACTAGGCAAGGGGTTCAATGGAATAACTTATGGAGTAAATGTTTTACATGCTGATGGTATGAAAAAACTTAGGGGTGTGCAAAGAAAACCAACAAATCCCACCAATTTAATAATTCGAGTCAAATTGAGAAAAAAAATCTACTAATGGTTTGGTTTGAGGAATTGGTTTGGTATTGAAAAAAAAAATCGCTCATAATTGGTTTGGTTTGATTTTAACTAAAAAAAAGTCAAATCGAATCAACCCAACTCGTCATTACAAGTATGCAATTTTTAAAATATTTATACATTAAATTATTTATTTGTAATGTAATTTATAAATATTTCTTCAATTTTTTCGTAGTTTTTGTCCGTTAACATAGTTGCTCAAATTTGAATTTTAAATTTTAAATGGTCCAATAAGTTTTATAACCCATAGATGTTAGTAACTCAAATAGAATTCAAACCAAAACCAAATCAATACTAATGCTAGCAAAAGAAATTCAATTCTACACTAGGAATGAGAATAATGTCGGACATTTATCCTTTAGTTCTGCATTAGTTTAGACGGTGAAAATACATTGCTTAATAATCATCTATTTATGATAATCATTTTGTTTAACCCGAATCTCGGTAACAATTGAATTTGTAAATGAGGTATAGGATATGTGGATGAATTTTAATCTATTATTCGGTTGATATGAAATTGATATAGACTTATTTGTAATAATATATATAGATATATAAGTTTTCGCCTAGAATAAATATATTGATATTGGTGATTGAGCTAAGTATATATATATGGCAATATATTGTATTGAGTGGGTGAACAAGCCAAAGTATACTTCAAATCCGGACTAAAATGAGAGAGAGAGAGAGAGAGAGAGAGAGTGAACTTCAATATATTTTACTATTACAATGTTATAGATCTAAAAAAAACCAACCCCTAAAAGTAGGAAAATGTCCTCTATTTATAGGTTTGCCTCATGGGCCTTGAATACAATGCAAACCCTTTTAGAATAAAGAAACCCTAAAAGGATAAGATAGGACCGTACGGTCTGACACCCGTACGGTTGTCAGTACAAAATGACAGAACGGTCTTGACGCGTGGCAGCACCGCAACTGGTTCACCGGACCAACAACCACGTTCAATTCAGACATGGAGAAACCGGACTAACGGCCACGTAAACTTAACATGGAGAAACCAGACTAATGGCCACGTAAACTTGACTTGGAGAAACCGGACTAACGGCCACGTAAACTTGACTTGGAGAAACCGGACTAACGGCCACGTAAACTTGACTTGGAGAAACCGGACTAACGGATACACTTCTCTCATCTCGGGTCAGCCGCATTCGGTGCAATTCCCCCGGTCTGAAGAAAAGACCGAACATACTCGTCCTCATTTGATCCTACCCTCGGCCCCAGGTCTCATCAGTCTTGCATTGACCCGGTTTTTATCGTATACAGATAGTTCCTACACTTTCCGGACCGTAGTTTTACCGGAGTAACGAGAAGTGAATAAGTCACAAAACCGGTGGTCTCATAAGCTCGTTCTTATCTTTTAATTTTGGCGGGAACAGTTATGTCACGTCCCTCTGACATCGGCCACGTGTCTCATCCCGAATGGCCGACCTTGAGAACCGTCGTAACGCACGTCACTTCATATCACGTCTCATTAATTGTGGGACACGTGTCGCCTCCCGATTGGCTGCCGTTTGTAACCGTTACAGTTCCCACACCTATATAAGGCCCTTAACCATTTCACTTTTCTACTTTCACTTCTTCACTTCTGATCGTTTTCATTTCTTAATTTCTTGCTTATTTGATCGTAAGAAGCAAACTTTGCCAACTTCTCCATTTGCTATTTTTTTTATCGAAAGTGCACCTTTGCTGCCCCTTTCCTTTGTCATTTTGCATCCAACTGCTTCTTCATTCTTCTTACATTTCCTCCATTGTTTCCTTTTCTGAATTTTACCTCTCCCACCAAAAATTCTCAAACCTTCTCTTTCACACCTTCCAAATGTCTGCCAACACCGAAACTACTTCCCAGGACGTTCCCTCTCAGGGAGCCGAGCCAGCCTCAAAACCCAAGGAAAAAACTTTCATTGAACCGACTGCCTTGGATATAGTTCCGAGCAGACCCAACTATAACAAAGAATTTGACGTCGAGAAGCCATCCCCGGTCGCGGATAGGGGTTTCAACGTAAGGCGATACCCTTCGTCTATTACGGAGGATAAACTTGACCAGGTCCGGGCTGACTGCGGAAGGGATAACCGTCCTGTGCAAGTGTTCGCCCCTGGGCCCGACGAGTCTATTACCGATCATAGAGAAGATTTTCTATACGTTCCTATCCGTTTACGCTCAAGATCAACCCTCCAATCGACCCGATTATTTTGGAGATGTGCTGGATGTACAATGTGACTTTGGCCTAAATTGGCCTGCCTCCGGTTACTAGCCAATAACGTCAAAAGGGAATTCACAATGGCGCACTTCATCTGGTTATATTCCCCGAGACTCTTCCGAGGGAGCATGATAAAGCTCGCAAAGCGAGGTCGGAACCCGATCATTTCCAAACTCGACGAGGACAAAGATCGAGGGTGGTTGGAACGTTATGTTCGGGTAAGAACCGCGAACATTATTCTGGTCGAGTACATGCCCTTTCCAGAGAGGTGGAACGACAAGCGTAAGTTTCTTAGTTTTCCCTTCTATAAGTATTCTTCCTCCATGCTTTGTCAACACTTGTTCCCTTGCATACATGTGATTTCTCCCTTTTTTTCTGTTTATCAGCCGAGGCATGGATACCTCCGGCCGTCCGGAATATGACCAAATGGGTTGGAGCAATCATCAGTCAACATACTCATGAACAACAGACATGGGGGGACCTGTCTTCTCCTTGATTTGGTATATATTGCATCCTCTCCTTTTTCCTTTTCTTTTTATAAACCCTTCGGTATTCAGGTTTACCCAAGGGCTCGGTGGAGCCAAGACCAGAACCAGCAGCCGAGCCTGCTGTACCGGTTCCTGAATTTGATATGGCAGGGTCATCTCGGCTCATTGCTGTTGCCGGTAAGAGACGAAGAAAGCCCTTGGACAAAGGGCAGAAACCAAATAAAAGGGCAAGGAGCGTTGTTCGGACTCTGAGGGATGAATCAGAGCCCGACTTTCTTATTCGAAGGGTCGGTGCGGGCCCCTCCGTCTCCTCTGTTCCGGAGGAGGAGGCCACCATTCCTCCCTTTCCTACTACTGAGGAAGGACCTTCCGCTGCGGCTCTGCACACAGGTGGGGGAGAAGTTCTTTTTCCAACTCCTCTAAGTTCAATTGAATTCGTTGACATTTCAGGTGACGCTTCATCTGAAGAGACTCCCCTGCAAAGGCTTAGAAGATCCGAGCTAGCTTCGACTATTGAGGCTGCACAAAGAGAAGAGCCGACCCCTGATACCGAGGCTCCAATGGATACCAGCCCACTGCCGGTGGTGACCCAACTACAACATCTGAGGCACCTACTTCTACTGAGACCGCTGGGGCTGCCCCAACTTCTCTTACCCCTGCGTCGAGATCTGATAACCTCGATGACATGTTCTCGGATACCCCTCCAGAAACGGGGGAAGCTGCCGGTTTTGGACATCTCCCTATCCCTCGGGCCACGAGGGCGGCTAGCCGGGCCACCGAAATGGGTGCAAGGGATAGTCTGGTAGGTATCTTCCCGGCCCCTAGCGTGGAAACGAGAAGGACAAGGTCGGCCATGGTCACCGTCCCCGAGGATTGCAGCTTTTGTCCCGTCCTGTGGTAGTTGCAAGCTATCTGAGGCCTCTCATTTCAGACTCGGATAAGAGAAAGATGGCCGGAGTCCCCTGGCAGTGCCTCATTAATGAGGGCATGCATGCAGGAAACCGGGTAAGCTTATCATCCAATCTTTCCATAATTCAATGTGATCCTCACCTCTAGCTTTATCCAAGTTTAACTTAATTTATTTCTTCTGCAGAGTGTTATATTTGTCAATGAGGCCTTTATCCGTGCTCAGCACGAAGTTAACGAATTGAAGGGCCAGCTGGATGCCTAGGATCGTGAAACGGAGAAGTTCCAGCACCTTCTGCGAGAAAAAGAAGACCAATTGAGCTGGGTCGCTGCCCTTTCCAACCTTCAACCCGAGCTTGAAGCGTCGAAGGCCGAAAACCTTTGTTTGAAGGCCGAGTTGGCCGGAATGGTTGAAAAGAACCGGCTCCTGGAAGCGGATAAGGCTAGCATTAGCCAGGACAATGCCCGTTTTACTTCGAGTCTCGGGGAACTCGAGGCCACTATCGCTTAACTTTGAAGTGAACTTGATTCGATCAAGGACAATGCCGTGAAGATGGTAGAGAGGCATCGGCTGCTTGGATCCGAAAATGCTAAAGACAAGGAGAAGTTGAAGGTGGTCGAGCAGAAGGCCGAGGCTCGAGCTCGGATTAGTGACGAGCTTAAGAGCAAGTTCGAGGAGGCAGCCGAGGCCAATAGCTTGCTTCAGCCCGAGCTTGAGTCGGGTCACCAAATTCAAAGAACTCTTCTCGAAGAGAGATCCGAACTAGCGGCCAAATTGGCAAAAGCTGAGGCCGACTTAGAAGAGTCTCTTAAGGATGTAGAGGCTGTCGAGGCTCATACTACGATTGAGGTCTAGTATGAGCGGTGGCAATCCCGGAGGGTTACCCTCAAACAGGCTCAACAAGGATTAGGGGACCTCCCAGCTCAGATACTCAAGGCCAAAGCAATCGATGAGGAGGCTAAGAAAGCCCTTGACACTGAGTCTCAGGATTCCGAGCGGACAGTTTCCGAGAACTCCAGCTCCAGTCGTACCGGTTAGATCAGGACCTGCACTAGCCTTTATTTTATTTTTGCCTTTTGGTTTGTTTTTGCTTTTTAACTTTGTGGAAAGTGCAAATGTAAAAACCCTTCATATATGAAATGAGCATTTCCCTTTTGATTGTCTCTTTATTATTTTATCTGAATACTTGTTATGATATTTGCCTTAATCACTTATCCCGTTGGGAATAGTTAAAGGTTCGGACTATGCCTAAGTGTTGGCTTCTCTTCGTTCGGTACATTTTTGTCCGAGGATTTGATTGAGTGATTCGCCCGCGGGACTTATTTATGCTTTGTGAATTCAGACGTCTCTGAATCACGTTAGGCATTTTAGGGCCGAGGTTTTCCGATCGCTTACTTGTCATAGATTAGGTTCGGACACCTGAATCCCTGCCTTGTTAAATTTTGATACGGCAGTCCCCGTTCGAGGGTGTTAAAGATTTTGGCTCGGTTCGACGTGACTTTGTTGCCTTTGTCGCATTTCGACAGTAGTCCCCAGTATAGGGTATTTGATAAGAAAACATTTCTCAGATGAATTTTTCATAACTTTCTTTATATTGCAAGTATTTGTACGTACATAATATGAAGACTTCATCCGTTTCCTTTTGTTTTTTCCGTAGCAAATACTAAGTGGACACGATTCATTTTTTATCGTTTGGTCCTTACATCGAAACCTAAAACAGAAGGTCCGGGATTAGACAAAAATGAGAAACAAAATTTCGAGGACCTATCCGGGGTAGCATTTTACAACGTTTCTTCATCTGTTTTAGTGAGTTGAACCCATTCTACCTTTTCGGGGTAAACCTCGATGTGGGTATGATAGTCCTCTAGTGTTTATTCGAGCTGCATGATCGGGTAAGCACTATCAAGTCCCCACTCGGGGGTAGATCCTTCGTTCCCGGGCAGTTTGCCTCGTTTTCATAAAGTAACATGTTGTACTTGTTTCCTTATTAAAAACCTTGTCGGAAAACTCACTTCGGGATAAAACCGAACTAAGGAAAAGAGTGCAACACGTGTTTTCAGTCCTAACTCCGTCGGTATTCTACTTCTGCAAAAAGGAAGACATGTTAAATAAAGATGATCACCAGGGTGGGTATTCATACCTTAGCAGTAGTATCTCTTCAAATGAGCCACATTCCAGTTATTGCAACCATTGTCCGTCCATGGATTCCAGCTGGTACGATCCTTTGCCCGTTATTCCTGTTATCTAGTACGACCCTTCCTAGTTCGGACCCAATTTCCCGTCATTAGGATTCTTGGTGTTCAAAGTAACTTTTCGAAGCACCAAGTCCCCAACCTGGAAATGCTGAAAATTGGCCCTCCGGTTGTAGTACCTATCCATTCTCTGTTTCTGAGCTGCTATACGGACTAACGCATTTTCGCGTAGTTCGTCCGCTAGGTCAAGTTTTATGGCCATGGCCTCCTCGTTTGACCCACCGGTGGCGTATTTGAATCGGAGGCTCGGTTTGCCAACTTCCATGGGGATTAGAGCTTCGGCCTCGTAGACCAATGAGAACAGTGTTTCTCCCGTGCTTGATTTTGACGTAGTTCTTGTTATATCCCGCATTTTGTACATTCGGATAAATCAAGACAATTGCAAGAAGTTAAGGACAAGGCCATATTTTGACCTTGTTTAATACACAAGTTGTTTATAAAAAAATTTGATGTGGAAATATTACGTAAAACTAGGGGTAAAAAGGGAAATTCACAAGGTGGCCTATGGAAATCTTAAGGAAAATTTGGGGTTAAAAGTTGATTTTGGAAAACTTGAAATTCTTGAAATAATAGGCCAAGTGGGCCGTGTAAATGGAGTGGGCTTAGGCCCACATGGAGGCTTGATGAATAAGATAAAAGATGATTAAGTCATCATATTTTTCATCTTTATCCCTAGAAATTTCAAGAAACTTGGAGAACAAAAAGAGAAGGCAAAAATAAGAGGCCATTCGGCCATGCCCAACCAAGCAAGAACTTTGGAAAAGAATTGATCAAAAATTATTTTCTTCTAGCTAAACAACCAATTGAAAGGTCCCTAGCAAAGTGAAGTGGTCATTGGAGCAAGTAAAACATCTATTCTTGCAAACTACAAATCCTAGCCAAGTGAGAAGTTAAGGGAAAAAGGTAAGGTTTAATCCCTATCTTATATGTTATGGATGATTATGTATGTTGTAGTATGTAAAAGTGGATGAAATTCATGAAAATATGGATGTTATATGTGGCCGTGTATATGTAGTGTGTGGCCGTGTAGATATGGTGTGGTGTAGGAATGATGAATCAATTATTTTATCTAGTGTTTGGTTGTTGTTGTTGTGGATTCTATGTTGATAATGAAAGTTTGATGATTCTAGTTGAAGTTGTAAGTGTTGGAGAATTGTTTTAGAAGCCAATGTAATTTGAATATAGTTTCTTGTATTTATGGAAAATAATGTTGTTACTGTGTGAATTGTTGGTGTGGTTCATGAATTTGAAGGAAGGAAATGTGTTGTTACTGTTCTTGTTCTATTTGGAAGGTTTCGGGTGGAATGGCATATTGGTTGGATTATTTTGAATATTGTGCGGATTGTTTGGAGTGTTCTTGAATATTGTTTGAGTGGTTTCGGTTAGTACTTGAATACGTGGACAATTGTGAATTGAACATAAATGAAACGCCGTCGAAGTTTGTAGAAAGAAGTTGCTAACGTTAGTATGCTTTTTGAATTGATTGTGGATATTGTTAGAATAACTGTCGGTATTGTTGTTGATAATTTGGCCGAGTTAAATTCTCGGATTTGTTGTTGATGATTTAGCCGAGTTGGATTCTCGGGGATGGTTGTATTTACAGGGGAAGTGCTGCCGAAATTTCTGTAAATAAAGTGTTGGTGTAGAATTGGATTCTTAAGTGTTTATGGCTAATGTTTGGTATGTATGAATATTGTTGTAGATCTTGCGAAGCCAAAAACTTAAGTTTGGATTAGCGTAGAAAGCGGGCAAGGTATGTTAAGGCTCGTCCCTTTCTTTCAAGGCATGATTCCGAAGTTATGATTTCATAATTGCTTTCATATTTTCCTTGTTTTCAAAAGATAGATGTTTATGATTCCAAGGCATGATTTTCTTCCCGATAACTCGTAAATGTTTTTCCAAAGTGTCTGTATTCTACCAAAACAGAGGTTTATGATTTTGTAAGCTCTTATGACAATAACGATGGATATGTTTCACAATGACAATGATGATGTCAAGGATGAGAATATTTCTATGATGACTATGATAAGAATGATTTTCCAAAAATGGCTTCTGAAACGTTCGTAGAAGGTTCTGTACTTCAAACGCTCATAACTTTCTTATACTAACTCGGATTGACCCGAAACTTGTTTCTGAGCCTTCAGGTGTCGATTTATGTACGTACCCATTGAGTCTTAAAAATTTGTTCCATGTGCATATGTATATGAAGCGACGCCTTATGAGATTTATGATCTTATTCTATGTTCTCTTAACGCTGTCACTCGTTGCTAGTCTCATCTTATAATAATTGTTCCTTCAAGGTGAGACAAAGCCATGACGATTATGCCATAATATAATCGGAGGTTACCGACCTTACGTCACTCCGATAGAGACATAATATTCTTTGGGCTCTCCTGCATGCTGCTTACAGGATATGTGTATATGATATATGTATATGTATATGAGGAAGATGGGAAAAAGGGCCAGAGCGCTATAGACGCTGGGATATGCACACGATACATGTATCTGTATATGACATGATATCATCCTGGACGCGGGATGCCCGGACGAGGGACATATGTGGTTAAATGGATCGGCTGCCGATGCCTCGGCAACATGATATGTTCTATTTTCTATATATATGAACAAGAAATGTTTTTCAAAGAAAGCTAAGCATGCATGGTATCCGCCCTAAGAGGCGCTCACATGTACAGGTTACTCTTTTATCTTATGATATGCTTTATATTTCCATTTTGTTATTATCCATACTTGTATCCATTATTATACTATCGTTCATGCCTTACATACTCGGTACATTACTCATACTGACGTCCCTTCTTGCGGACGTTGTGTTCATGCCCACAGGTAGACGGGGAGACGGTACGGGTCCCTAGGAGCTTTGTCAGCAGCTTTGCAGAAGCGCTCCACTACGCCGGAGTCGCCACATATTGGTACATCCTTTTGTGTACATGTTTTGGGGCATGGCGGGGTCCTGTCCCGCCCTAATGTTCAGTATTCCAGATAGAGGCTCGTAGATCTATATATATGTGTGGGTAATAGACGTCTCATGATCACCTTAGTGTATATTTTTGTATATCGCTTTTGACATCTCGAGAGCTTATGCACGTATGCATGTTTTGTGAAGACGTTTAGCGACCATTTCATCACGAGTATGTTGGGGATTTTAATTGTATAGGTTAAACGATAGATAGTGTGATAAGGGGTGCTCGGTAGCCAATACTGGGTACCTGTCATGGCCCTCTGGTTGGGTCGTGACAGTTCTGTAAGCCCATAATACCTCCGGTAGCATTTCCCTCCATTGATGTTTCGATGTTTCAAGTCTTTTTCTTAGATTTTGAATTATTGTTTTGTTCGTGGATTCCGCCTGTCCGTTTGCACTCGGGTGATACGGAGTTGATACAATTTTCTTGATCTTCAACCGTTCGAGGAAATCTTTGACCTTACTGCCAACTAACTGAGGGCCGTTATCACAAGTTATTTCAGCCAGGATGCTGAAACGACAGATAATATGATCCCATATAAAGTCAATAACCTCCTTTTCTCTTATCTTTTCGAAGGCTTGCGCTTCAACCCATTTGGAGAAATAGTCAGTCATAAACAAAATGAAACGAGCCTTACCTGGCGCCCATGGAAAAGGACCAACAATGTCCATTCCCTACTTCATGAAAGGCCAATGTGATATCACCGGGTGTAGCAATTTTTCGGGCTGATAGATCATCGGGGCATGCCTTTGACACCCATTGTCACGACCTAACCGGAGGACCGCGACAGGCACCCGGTGCTATCCCACCCGGGCACCCCTTATCATACATTTACATTTACATCTAATCCCATTGGACAACATACCATCATATCATCATTGACATCTATGCCCATATCAATGTACATAAGCCGACGAGGCTATCAAAATGAAATCCAAAATATAGGCCGACAAGGCCAAACACATCTAACCATATACACATGTCTACGAGCCTCTAAGGAGAGTATGTCACATCATATAGGCGGGACAAGACCCCGCTATGCCTATAAATATGTACACAAAAGAATAAGTACCAAAAAGCTATAGCTCCGAATGAAGTGGAGCTCCGCTATGTAGTCCCTAAGAAAATATAGCTATGGATCAAGCCTGTCTCCCTGGCCACCTGCGGGCATGACGCAGCGTCCACAAACAAAAGGACGTCAGTACGAAGAATGTACTGAGTATGTAAAGCATGATCAATATCAATATGGAAGCATAATAAGCAACATAAGGAATGGCATAAGATGAGAGATAGTAATATCGTCGTCATAAGCACTTACCTGCCTTTCATAGGAACTTTCCATTTCTAGTGCGTGATTGTGTACATACATCCATATCCGTATCCGTATTAATATCCGTACTCATTTACATTCGTATCCATAATCATATTCGTATACATATTCTTATTCGTATTTGTATCATGTCTGTATTCATACTCATATCTACATCCTATACATATCCATATCCTATACATATCCATATCATATACATATTATATCATAGCATACCTGACCACGAAGGTTCGGTGTTTCACGTACCCGACCATAGTTAGGCTCGGTGATCATACATACCTGGCCAACCAAGGCTCAGTGTTACACATACCTGGCCCTACCAAGGCTCAGTGTTATCCATACCCAACTGCAGTGGTGCGCGCGCATCGTCATATACATATATATACATATACATCTATATATATTCTACCCGGTCATATACGCTCGAGGTTTCATAATAGCCATACATAGTCACACATACACATAAGCTCATAGGCATCTTTAGCATTACCACCACTATCATCGTCATCATTATCGTTATCGCTATTATCGTCGTCATCGTTATCATTATTACCATTATCGTCATTTATTATGTCTATCCTTATAGGATTATTCGTCATATGAGGAATTCAGTACAATCATTATACATATCAAGGATTATAAGCACTGTAACTTTTGGAGATAGAGTCATTTAGAGGACATCATAGACTTATAGAAGATTTAGACGATTGGCCAAAGAACCATGCCTTATCGAAGAAGGGTTAGCCTTACATACCTTTCCGTTCAACTATTTTACCACTTGCACGTTCTCCTCCAATGCTTACGTTTCTACCTTCATTGAAGGTATACTATCATTAGAACTCGATAGCTAGCATACACGACTAAAACTAGAGGAAATCGGACAGCATCTCCTTTATTTATGCGACATTCCTCCATATCGGATATCAACTCCCAAACTTCAATAATACATTCACAATATCATAACAATAGTCTTTATTCATCCACATTATCTATATTTCTCAATTCACTTCCAATCACCCATATCTATGGTCATAACACACGACTACGTTCATTCATATACATTTCCTATCCCATGTTCTTAACATCATTTATAACATATCATTATCACAACACATCAAGAATCATGACTCAATTCAAGCTATTACTCAAAATGGCACTATTCCACATTCATGACCCACTTTTCTATATCCTTCTACAATCCAAGTATTTCAACTTTCAAATACCTTAAACAACATGGAAATACCATAAATATTACCTTAGATATTGTAGGAACAAGATTTGGGTGGAAATACTTCACTTGAGCCAAAACCCTAGTTCATCTCTAATGAGATTTCTTGACTTGGATGATCTTTCAATGGGTTTTCTTACACTTGAATCACTTAGTTTATGTTGTTGATCACTAATATCTCTTGAATTCTTATGGAATAAATGTAGAGAGATATTTTAGAGAGAAGGGGAGTGATGTGGGAATGAAATGAAATAAGACTTGATCCCCCATTAAATACACCAATCTGTTCCCGACCAGTTCTACGGACCAACATACGGTCCGTATAAATTATACTGACCGTATGTCTGGCCGTAGAATTGGTCCAGAGAATGGTGACAATCTGGGCTGATTGTACGGTCCAACATACGGTCTGTATGTTTTATACAGCCAGTATGTTTGGCCGTATAATCCCCAGTGATCCAAAGTTCATTTTCGTCGACTCGTTTGATCTCCAATCCTTATGAAACCTTCTTAGCAACTGCACTATGGTACCGGGGTTGATTTCCTTCCCTTCGACTGAAGAACCTAAATTGGCCAATGCGTCGGCTTCGTTATTCTGCTCCCTGGGTACATGCTGCATAGTCCACTCTTTAAACCGGTGCGGTATCACCTGAGTTTTCTCCAAATATTTTTGCATGCGTTCATCCTTAACCTCGAAGATCCCATTCACTTGGTGAACGACCAAGAGGGAGTCACATTTTGCTTCGATTACTACGGCCCCCAGACTCTGAGCCAATTCCAAACTTGCAGTCATAGCCTCATACTCGGCTTCGTTGTTAGTCAATTTAACAATTTTAATCGATTGCCTAATGACATCACCGGCTGGGGTTTTAAGAACGATGCCCAACCCGGAACCTTTTAGGTTCGAGGCCCCATCCATATATAGAGACCAGATACCCGAAGCCTTTTCCGAGATTAATAATAATTCTTTTTCGACCTCAAAAATCATGGCCGGGGTAAAATCTGCCACAAAATCGGCCAAGAATTGAGACTTAACGGCTGTCCTAGGATTATATTCGATTTCATACCCGCTAATCTCTACGGCCCATTTGGTCAGTCTACCCGATAATTCTGATTTATGCATGACATTCTTTAGCGGGTAAGTAGTTACTACGCATATCGGATGGCATTGAAAGTAAGGTTTCAGCTTTCTTAAAGCACTTACCAATGCCAAAGCTAACTTTTCAAGGTAGGGATAACGAGTCTCCGCATATCTTAAAGTCCTACTCACATAATATATTAGAAATTGCGTACCTGCTTCTTCTCGAACCAAAACACCACTTACCGCTACCTCGGAGACGACAAGGTAGAGAAACAATTGCTCGTCTGCCTTCGGTGTGTGCAGCAGAGGCGGGCTGGAGAAGTATCTTTTCAATTCCTACAAGGCGCTTTGGCATTCCGGCGTCCAGGAGAAGTCATTCTTCTTCCTCAGTAGTGAGAAGAAACAGTGACTTTTATCAGAAGACCTCGAAATGAAACGACTCAGTGTTGCTATCCTTCCGGTGAGCCTCTGCACTCCTTTGACGTTATTCACCACATCAATATCCTCGATGGCTTTGATTTTTTTCGGGTTAATTTCAATCCCCCGGTTTGACACCATGAAACCCAAAAAATTTCCTGATCGGACAACGAAGGCACATTTCTCCGGGTTAAGCTTTATGTTGTATTTGCGGAGTACATCAAATGTTTCCTGCAAATGTTTTAAATGGTCCTCTGTTTCCAGGGACTTGACTACCATGTCATCAATGTAAACTTCCATTGTTTTCCCTATTTTTTCTTTGAACATTCCATTAACTAGGTGTTGGTAAGTCGCTCCGGCATTTTTTAACTCGAAAGGCATGACATTGTAACAGTAAGTCTCGTATCGGTTAATAAAGGATGTTTTCTCTTGATCCTCCGGATGCATCCGGATTTAGTTGTACCCGGAGTAAGCGTCAAGAAAACTTAATATCTCATGCCATGCCATCGCATCGATCATTCGATTTATGTGAGGCATCGGAAATGAATCATTCGGGCATGCTTTGTTCAAATCCTTATAGTCAACACACATTCTAAATTCATTACCTTTCTTCGGTACCACCACTATATTAGCTAGCCAGTCCGGGTATTTTGCCTCCCGGATAGAGCCTATTTTTAAAAGCTTTGTTACCTCATCCTTTACGAAAGCGTGTTTCGGTTCTGCCATGGGCCTCCTTTTATGTTTCACCGAGGGAAATCTCCCATCAAGGCTGAGCTTATGAGTCGTCACTTCCGGTGGCACACCTGTCATGTCTATTTAGGACTATGCAAAACAATCGGCATTAGCTTGAAGAAATTTAATTAACTTGTCCCTGAGCCCCGAGGCTAACCTCGTGCCCAGGTATACCTTCTATCATGTAGATAATCGAACAAGATGACTTGTTCCAGCTCCTCCACGGTAGATTTAGTTGCATCCGAGTCATCCGGTAATACGAACGATCTGGGTACGCCGAAATCATCTTCTTCACCAACCGGATCTGATCCCTTCTGTTCTGCTTTCGAACCCGTTTCCTTTAATTGCTATTTGGTGTCTTTGCCTCCGATTAATTCATCATCTCTTTGGTCCGACTTTTTTGGAAAAAGTGGAGCTTCCTAGATCGCGAACATCTCCCTTGCAGCGGGCTGTTCACCTCAGATAGTTTTAATCCCCTCCGAGGTCGGGAACTTCAGCAATTGATGTAGTGTTGACGGTATTGCTCTCATGCTATGAATCCACGGTCTATCGAGCAAAGCTTTATACTTCATATCTCCCTCGATGACATAGCATACCGTCTGTTGTAGGGTGCCGTCAATGTTGACCGGTAAAGAAATCTCTCCCTTCGTGATTTCATTTGCCATATTGAACCCATTGAGTACCCGGGCTACCGGCACAATCTGGTTGAGTAGCCTTAGTTGTTCTACTACTCTCCACCAGATGATGTTAGCCGAGCTACCTGGGTCAATCAAAATACGTTTAACTTGTGATTTGAAAATAAGAATAGAAATTACTAATGCATCATTGTGCGGTTGAATGATGCCTTCTGCATCCTTATTGTTGAAGGAGATGGAACCCTTGGGTAGGTAATCCCGGCTGCACTTCTCACGCACGACTGAAACCTTTGTTCATTTCATAACCGGCCCCCGAGGAGCATCTGTTCCCCCAATTATCATGTTGATCACATGTTGAGGTTCCACCGGTTCGGCCCGTTTGTGAGATTCCCTTTCCTTATAGTGGCATTTAGCTCGTTCACACGGGAATTCTCAAAGATGACCATTCCTCAATAAGCGAACGACCTCCTCCCTTAGTTGGCAACAGTCCTCAATTTTGTGCCCATGGGTTTCATGATATTCACACACCATGCTCGGGTCCCGTTAACCCGGGTCTAACCTCAATGGCCTTGGCCATCTTGCTTCTGTGATACGACCGATAGCCGAGACGAGATCTGAGGTGTTGACGTTGAAGTTGTACTTCGATATCCTTGGTGGGTCTTTGTTGCTAGCCGAACACCCAGCATCGCATCTAAATGATAAACCTCGACTGTTCGACGGGCGCTCGGCGCTCGGCATGGTATACATGGTAGCACCACAACTGGTTCACCGGACCAATGGCCACGTTTAGTTCGGACATGGATAAACCGGACTAACGGCCACGTAAACTTGACATGGAGAAACTGGAGTAACAGCCACGTAAACTTGACTTGGAGAAACCGGACTAACGGGTAAACTTCTCTCATATCGGGTCAGCCGCATTCGGTGCAATTCCCCCGGTCTGAAGAAAAGACCGAACATACTCGTCCTCATTTGATCCTACCCTTGACCCCAGGTCTCACCGGTCTTGCATTGACCCGATTTTTACCGTATAGACATTTATTGATTGCATGATAATATAAAAAAAATCATTATCAATATATATAACTTAATTAATATTATAGAAACCAATATAACAACGGATGCAAACCTATGAATTATATCTAGATTATTATCAGATTGTTTCTGTTATTTGCTTATTAACAGAGCATTCGAACTTTTTTTACGCGAGATTCCGCATGTATGATTTTAGTTATTATAATAATTACTCCAGAAGGCAAGGTACGTTGATATGAGAATAATGTCATTCGTTGGTTGATCGAAGTCTTATCTTTTAAAAGTCGAATCATGCGGTAGTCAGAAAGTGTAATCATGCTAAATTTGATGAAACTCATAAACAACAATAGTAATTGAAAGCCACAAATTAACTCATAGAGTCATAGTAGTACTCTATATAAATAATAGAGAGACTCCTGGCCAATGGAATTGTTTATACGAGAGCCCGACACTTTTGTAACCCAAAAAAAAAAGGGAACCAAACTAACCCATTAAAAAAAAGAACCAAAGTAGGCTTCACGCACAGAATCTGTGCATGAAAGGGTCAAAGTGTACATTTACAGTTTGGTCCAATCTGTGCGTGAAACCCCTAACAAAAACCCCTCTCATTTCCAGCATACTTTTCTCTTTCATTTCCTCCATTTTCACCCTTTCAACACACTTTTACACTCCCAAAAACATGGCTCAAAGTTTTGAAACTTCAAAATTTGCTATACAACCCGATATTTGTGAATGTAGTTATTACTGTAAAATAAAAACATCAAAGACCCAAGATAATCCGGCTCGCCGTTTTTGGCGTTGTAAAGTGCCTGAAGTAAGTGTTTTTACATTTTTTAGTGTTTTTTTTCACGTTATCCATATATTTTACTTTAAAAAACTGATTTTCTTATAATGTATATAGGATATGGGCGGTTGCAAACACTTTCGGTGGGAAGATAGCATTCACGTGGATAAAACGGTGGCGGCGAAGTTTAAAAATCCACTTTTTGGTAGAGATACCGCGACTTCATGTATCTCTAGAGATACCGCTAAGTTGAACTCGCAATTTAAGCTTGTGGAAGCTGAAGAAAAAATTGAACTTTTGGAGGTCTTTCTCACCGGTTCCCAAAAAAAAATGAATTTTTCTGAAGGCGAAACTTAGAGACGCTCAACACGAGAAAATAGCTTTGAAAGAAAAACTTAAATTATGGAAGATTATTTGTGCTATCTTGTTGTTGTTCAATATTTATATGCATTTTGTTTATTAAGTTTAATAATTCTATGGATTATGTTTTTTACTAGTTGTACCTTTTCCCCTATAATGTAATCGGCACCCTTTATGTACTAATTTATTTGTGTTTCTTTGTTAAATTGTCAATTACTAATACACTTTAACAATAAACTTTGAAGAATTAAAAACATGCCAAACTAATTCAAATTTATGACTTCATCATAAAATAAAAGTACAAATTAACAGCCTTAGTCCGAAACATAAATGACCCATAATCTAAGACAGTGAGCCTAAATAGACCATAATCGTCATCAGAATAGAAGTCCTCAATATCGTCCTCAGAACGATATTGGCGGTCTCTTAATACACATCTTTTTTCAAGAGATGTTAGTTCTCTACCGGTTGATGATGCTTGATCTTCGGCCAACTTTATCATGTAAAATCTACAACGTCTTGACAGCATTCTGTTGTTTTCTTTTCTAATCCTTTGTACGGCAAGCTCGCAAGTTGCTGGACCTACTCGAGGCATGGTTATTGAGTACCTTGTTGGGATTGGAGCGTTGTGATTTTCCAAGTCACGAACAAGACGTTCTGATTCGGCAATCCGATGTGACCATTCTCGGCGTAAACCGCAATAATATTCTCCCGAATCTAAATATTTCACACTGCAGAAATCATCATTATGCTCTATAAGAAGGTGGGGATTTAGCTCGTCTAGTTTGAAATCACTGGTATCACTCGAAAAACTGCTATGATTTGAACTCTCATCATCACTGCTATTTGGTTCTTTTGGAAGGAGTAAAGACCAAGCTGAGTTTCTACTACTCGATATTAAATACGTTGTAGTCTAATAACAAAAAAAAGGCTACATATATAGTTGCAAACCCCCAAGTACCCTCGGGGGCGCGGGGAGTCTTTATGACCCTACCTACTTAACTTATTATAAGAAAAATATTAATCTTTATCGGACATTTCACTGTCCGAATCCCACTTGAATCTAAATCTTGTGCTACCATGTATACCATATTCTACCATATGGTAACGTATTTGCATCCGATTGTTCTCTTCGCGAAAACGATTAAGAGCAAAATTAAACTCTTGTGGAGTTCCACGAGGCATTGACATAGCACGTTTTTTTTTTGGGAAACTCCAAGGTAACTTATCTGACCTAGTACATTGTATATCTTACAATTAAAATATCATTGCTAAATGTTGTTTGCTTAAACTTATGCAGGATGCCCATTAAAACTTGTATTAGCATGGTCCACTCCAAATATGGTAAAATCATAAGCAAGAGAAAGGGATTTCTCCGGCGTAACGTGCTTTTGAGAGGATTTTTGGAACTTGGGGAATCCTCTATTCAGGCGTTGCCGGGGTATATGGCGGCTCTACAACATGCTAATCCTGGCACTGTTTTACAGTGGCAGCTTTTAGAGGGCAGAATTTTCGACTTCGTCTTTTGGCCATTCAAACCAAGTATTGATGGTTTTGCTCACTTCCGTAATGTGATATCGATAGATAGGATGCATGTATATGGCCGATATGACATTAAGCTCCTAATTGCAGTAGGTATGGATGTCAATGGGTCAATATTCCCTCTTTCTTTTGCAATTGCCTCCAACGGGAGCAACGAGACATGGGGGATGTTCTTGACTCATCTAAAAACTCATGTTATTAAGGGTCGTCAGGGCATATGTGTCCTATCGGATCGTCATAAAGGTATATTACACAATATGCGTACTCTGGAAGGGTGGCAACCTCCATATGCTTACCATTGATATTGTTTAAGGCACTTAAAGGCTAATTTGCAAACAGAGTTTGGAAATGGCATTGTAAACAAATTGATGTGGGGGCTGCGATGCAGCATCAACAAAGAAAATGGGCTGCAAAAATGGAGCTGCTAAGGGAAGTGAGTGAAGAGGCATATGTTTGGTTGATGAAATTAGAATTTGAAAAATGTTACACCTCGGAAAAATTTTCGTTGATGCACAGTGGATAGACTAACGAGGGGAACGAAGTACACGATGTTTCAATAAGTAAGGAATAGCATTTGATGATTCTAAATGAGATTTCAAAGACATTCGAAGTAAGAGAAGAAAGTTGTCAAGGAAGGCAAGGCATATGTTATGTATCGGAAAGGATTTACGAGTAAAGAGTTAATGATGATTTGGAGAAGAGTTATAACGTCCCTTAGATCGTTAATGAGGTGATGAAAAAGTGTTAAGAAGGTTCCATAAGGATTAGAGATCAAACGAGTCGACGAGAACGAAATCGGAATGGCTGGGCATTATACGGCCCAACATACTGGCCGTATAATTTATATTGGCCGTATATTAGGCCGTATATTTAGCCCAGATAGGCAACCTTCACTGGACCAAACATACGGTCCAGACATACGGTCAGCATAAAATATACGGACCGTATATTGGTCCGTATGTTCGTGTCGGGATAGATTTGTGTATTTAATAAGGGACCAAGTTTCATTTCATTTCATTTTCCCCTTCACACCACTTCTCTCAAGAACTCTCTAGAACATCTCTCCCACAAGAATTCAAGAAATATTAGTGATCAACTACATCAATCTAAGTGAATCAAGTGTAAGAAGCATATTAAAGTTCATCCAAGTCAAGGAATCCAAGTGTAGGTGAAACTAGGGTTTTGCTCAAGTGAGGAGATTCCACCCAAGGTTCATTCCTACACCATCTAAGGTAAGATTTATGGTATTTCCATGTTGTTTAAGGTATTTGAAAGTTGAAACACTTGGATTGTAAAAGGATATAGAAAATGGGTCATGAAAGTGAGAATAGTGTCATTTTGAGTGATAACTTGAATTGAGTCATGATTCTTGATGTGTTGTGATATAGTTATGTAATAAATGATATTAAGGACATGGGATAAACATTATATGTTAGAAAACGTACTAGTATACTATAATCACGATTATGGAGAAATTGAAGTGAAATTGTGAAATGCGGATAATGTAGATGAATGATGACTTTTGGGTATAATATTGTGAATGTTGTGATGGATGTTGGGAGTTGATATGTAAGGTGAGGAAAGTTGTATAAACAAAGGAAATGCTATCCAATTTTCTCTAGCATTAGTAAGCACGTTTATATAATCAAGTAGCTAATGTTGAAGTGAATTCCTTTGAAGGTAGAGATGTGAGCGTTGAAGGAGAACGATCAAGCGATAGAGTAGCAAAGCAAAGAGGTATGTAAGGCTAGTCCCTTCTTTCTAAGGCATGATTCTTATGACAGGATATTCCCTATCTCTTCATGACTTTCTTACATCCCAAAAATTATGAGTCAATCTTAGTAGAGAGCTATATATGCATATGATAAAGAAAAGAGATACGATACGAGCATGATGATGATGATGATGAAAATATGTATGAAGAATCCTAGAGTAACATACGATGTCCATAAGGCTAATGATCTTAAGTATGGTTCAATTGATGTTTTTCCTTGTGTACACTCACCTTAAAATGTTAGTCCTTTCAAGGTGAGATATGATGATTATGATCACTCCATAATGTAATCGGGGGTCACGACCTTATGTCACCCCGACATAGCCAAAGATGCCTTCTAGTTCTAATATATGTTTTAATGATAGATGTATAATAATGCTAAGCTATGATAAGATTATGATATGCCTATGAGATGTGTAATAATGATGAGTTTATGTTGATTATATGACGATACGATTCCACCGTGCCTAGTTGGCCGGACAAGTCACCGCTAAGGCAGGCTGCTTGTAATTCCACCGTGCCTAGTTGGCCGGAAATGTCACCGCTAAGGCGGGCTGCTTGTGTTTCCACCGCGCCTAGAAGGCCGGACACGATCACCACTAGTGGGAGGCATATGATGGTTACACGGACGTGGGTTAACGATGATGATTTATACGATACGATGATGTACGCGCTATAATGATACATGTACTACGATTATGTATATGATATATGTATGAGATGTACTCACCCATAAAACTCTCGCAGGTTATATCTTCCTCCTATGGCTTATGATTCTTCTATTATGTTCATTTCATTAATGTCTTACATACTCAGTACAATATTCGTACTGACGTCCGTTTTCTTTGGACGCTGTGTTCATGCCCACAGGTAGACAGGGAGACGGTGCAGACCATAGGAGCCACCAGCAAATTTACAGGAGCAGTCCATTATTCCGGAGGTGCTATTTGGGTGATTCTTTAAGGTATTTTACGACCCACACATACGTATCTACGAGCCTCTACTAGAGTACTGGACATATGGACGGGACTCTAGTAGAGGCTCGCAGATATGTATGTGTGGGTAGGAGGGGTGTACAAAGTAAACTGAGAAACCGCACCAAACCGATAAACCGAGTCAAACCGAGAAAAAAACCCGACTAGTGGTTTGGTGTTGAAAAAAAAACCCGACCATAATTGGTTTGGTTTGGTTTTAGCTAAAAAAAGTCAAACCGAACCAAACCAAACCAAACCAACCCGACATTATATGTATTCAATTTTTAAAATATTTTATACATAAAAATATTTATTTGTAATGTAATTTAAATATTTCTTAAATTGTTTCGTACTTTTTTTATTTATTATCATATTATTCAAGCTTGAACTTAGAATTTTGAATGTCAATAAGTTTTATATCCTATGGATGTTAATAACTCAAATAAGTCCAAACCAAAACCAACTCAACACTAATACTAATAAAAGAAATTCAATTTACCACTAGGAATGATAATAATGTTGGATATCTATTCTTTAATTTTGCATAACTGGTTTACAGAGTGAAAATACATAACTTAAGGTTTTTTTCTTTGTTATGTAATTTGTACTTATTAGCTGTACTTATTTTAGCATGACTTAGTATTTTTAGATTATGGTCATTTTCTTTATGACTTATTAATTAGCAATATTTATGTTAACCGATTTTATTATCTTTTGTTGAATATTTTAATACAATGTCATCACTCTTCTCACATTTTGTGTTATTTTCTTAAGAAACACCTTAATTATAGTTGTATCTTACGAGGACTAAAGAAATATTTGAAGTAAAAGTATATATGTTTTGCATCAAGACTATTCCGGAAAAAAAAAAACCCGAAAAACCGAATAACCCGAGAAAACCCGAGGTTGAAAATCCCGAATTTTATTGGTTTGGTTTGGTGTATAATTTTAAAAACCCGACGCAATTGGTTTGGTTTGGTGTTTAAAAAATCCGAACCAACCCGGTCCATGCACACCCCTAGTGGGTAGTATGGTCTCACGGATTTCTCCTCGTATGTTTATATTTTTGATAGCCGAAGGGCTTATGTATATTAAAGTAATTATGTTTCCAAATGAAAAATTGTTTTCCTATGATTTGAGTATTATATTAATGAATGTACGCTTAGTGAGGATGATAAGTAATAGAATGAGTGGTGCTCGGTGGTTAGCCCCGGGTACCCGTCACGACCCCTAGTCGGGTCGTGACAAAAAATGGACACTTTATGTTGATGGAGGAGGGAGATGGGGCATGCTCACAATGAACAGCTCGGAGTCTTTCAATGGACTCTTCAAATCTACTTGAGGACTAACTGTCACCGCAATGGTAAGACTAACTTTCAGGCAGGTCGTGGAGCGATTTGCGGATAGGACAAGGCAGGCCAAAGCCATATTAGCCGAGGACGGAACATGGATGCCAAAGCCGTACAAAAAATATGGAGCACCATAGAAGAAAGGCAGAGGGTCACCAAATGACCGAGTATGACGTCGTTCAATGAGTGTATGAAGTTAGAACGGGTTATTACGACGACAAAGGAGGAAACAAACATATCGTTACTGAGCGTACAAAATCATGCACTTGTGGTAAGTGGCAAACGTACCACATGACATGTTCTCATGCAGTCAAGTGCTTTGAGAGAATGACCAGAAATGTAACTGATTATGTGGCGGAGGAATATAAGGTCGTAAAATACCTTAAAGCATATTCCGGCCACTTCCATCCCCTTGGTGATCAAGCTTATTGGCCAGCCCGCCGTTTTCTATGATTGCGAACAAGAAGTATATCCGTAAATTGGGAAAAAACAAGCTAACCCGTTATCACAATCAAATGGATATTAGCGAAAAGACTTACTCTCGCAAGTGCTCGACATGTAAGCAATTTGGGCATGATAAGCGTTCATGTGGGCAAAACTCCCGTGGTGGCAGCACATCTGGAAGTAGAAGAGTGTCTAAAACTTGATTATTATTTTTTAAGTCTATTGTAATTTAATGATGTATTTCGTTGCTAATGCAATAAAATATTTTTCAATTATTATGAACTTCTCGTATTTGATGAATTATTTTTAAATATTATATTTATTTTTTCACATTCAAAAGGTGCGGATTACACAATACAATAACAAAAGAAAAAACTAATACAAAGCAGAGAAATTTTTCTTTTCTATCTTTCTTGAACCAAAAAAGTTCTTTCATAGCTTTGGGAGTAAAAAAAAAGAGATTAATCAAAATCCTATAAAATATGACACTTAAACCTTATAACAAGTTTTCAAACGTACTTCGGAGCACTTTACAACCCCTAAAACGACGATCCAAATGGAACCGGAGGGAGCTCCATCCGTTCCCTTTGGAAGCGGTTCACAAATTCTCGTAGAAATTCATCATCCCTTTGGGCTATACGGAAGATGTCCGCCTTCCGGGCTTGCACCTTTTTAGCTCCGGCATGGGCCTTTATGAATGCATCCACTAGCATTTCAAAAGAAGTGATTGAATGCTCGAGCAGGTGGTCGTACCAGGTCAATGCTCCTTTCGATAAGGTTTCCCCAAACCTTTTCAACAACACAGACTCAATCTCATCCTCTTCGACGTCATTGCCTTTTATGGCACAAGTGTACGAAGTCACGTGCTCCTGTGGGTCCGTTCTCCCGTCGTATTTCTGGATATCCGGCACTTTGAACCTCTTTGGGATCAACTTTGAATTCGCACATGGAGGGAAAGGTCTTTAAATGTACCTCTTTCAATCTGTCCCTTTTAGGATAGGCAGAGCCCCCGGTATCTGATCCACCCGAGAGTTGTACGTTTCCACCCTCTTCGCTGTCGCATCTACCCGCTTTGCCAAGGTCTCGAGCATCTTCAGAACTTCGGTGGATGAACCAGCTCCGGATTCGTAACTCTTAACTCTTCGTGCTTCATTCCTCCTTGGTTCGGTGACTCCTTTTGACCTTTGCGGAGCTGCTTTATCATTTTTGCTTTGTAGCTGAGCTATTGCAATTCCCTGTTCAGCTATGGCGGTCCCCTGTTTCTGCAACATTTCAAAAATTAAACGTAAGTTAATCTCATCCGGAGTATCCGGTGCTTTCCAGACTTGAGCCCGAGATAAAGTAATTGAGTTGTGAGTGTTCAAGGGATCAGTGGCCGGTAAGGTGGCATTCTCCTGGTTCACGGTGTTCTGCTGGTTAAGGCCTTCCCTCGAATCAACAGAGTTTGGGTCGATTAGATCTGCTGGTAGGCTTCGTAACCCATTGTTCTCGTTTTCAGCCACAATCTCGTTGTTGTTAACATGACCAGACTACTCGCTGCTTGCTATTTGGTCCGTTTTTTGCATAAATTAGCAGAAGATTCGTTAATCAAACGGGTAAGAGGAGATAGAAGCAAAGATTAAAAAACCACTATTATCCTAGCCCCACGGTGGGCGCCAAACTGTTTACCCCGAATCTCGGTAACAACTGAATTTGTAAGTACGGTATAGGATATGTGGATGAATTTTAATCTATTATTCGGTTGATATGAAATTGATATGGACTTATTTGTAATAATATATATAGATATGTAAGTTTTCTCCTAGAATAAATATATTGATATTAGTGATTGAGCTAAGTATATATATATATATATGTATGTATGTATGTATGGCAATATATTGTATTGAGTGGGTGAACAAGCCAAAGTATACTTCAAATCCTGACTAAAATGAGAGAGAGAGAGTGAACTTCGATATATTTTTCTATTATAATGTTCTAGATCTCTAAAAAACCAACTTCTAAAAGTAGGAAAATGTTTTCTATTTATAGGTTTGCCTCATGGGCCTTGAATACAATGCAAAGCCTTTTAGAATAAAGAAACCCTAAAAGGATAAGATAGGACAGTACGGTCTAACACCCTTACGGTTGTCAGTACAAAATGACAGAACGGTCTTGACGTGTGGTAGCACCACAACCGGTTCACCGGACCAATGGCCACGTTTAGTTCGGACATGGATAAACCGGACTAACGGCCACGTAAACTTGACATGGAGAAACTGGACTAACAACCACGTAAACTTACCTTGGAGAAACCGGACTAACCGGTACACTTCTCTCATCTCGGGTCAGCCGCATTCGGTGCAATTCCCCGGTTTGAAGAAAAGACCGAACATACTCGTCCTCATTTGATCCTACCCTTGACCCCAGGTCTCACCGGTCTTGCATTGACCCGATTTTTACCATATAGACATTTATTGATTGCATGATAATATAAAAAAAATCATTATCAATATATATAACTTAATTAATATTATAGAAACCAATATAACAACGGATGCAAACCTATGAATTATATCTAGATTATTATCAGATTGTTTCTGTTATTTGCTTATTAACAGAGCATTTGAACTTTTTTTACGCGAGATTCTGCATGTATGATTTTAGTTATTATAATAATTACTCCAGAAGGCAAGGTACGTTGATATGAGAATAAAGTCATTCGTTGGTTGATCGAAGTCTCATCTTTTAAAAGTCATATCATGCGGTAGTCAGAAAGTGTAATCATGCTAAATTTGATGAAACTCATAAACAACAATAGTAATTGAAAGCCACAAATTAACTCATAGAGTCATAGTAGTACTCTATATAAATAAGAGAGAGACTCCTGGCCAATGGAATTGTTTATACGAGAGCCCGGCACTTTTGTAACCCAAAAAAAAAAGGGAACCAAACTAACCCATTAAAAAAAAGAACCAAAGTAGGCTTCACGCACAAAATCTGTGCATGAAAGGGTCAAAGTGTACATTTACAGTTAGGTCCAATCTATGTGTGAAACCCCTAACAAAAACCCCTCTCATTTCCAGCATACTCTTCTCTTTCATTTCCTCCATTTTTACCATTTCAACACACTTTTGCACTCCCAAAAACATGGCTCAAAGTTTTGAAACTTCAAAATTTGCTATACAACCTGATATTTGTGAATGTAGTTATTACTGTAAAATAAAAACATCAAAGACCCAAGATAATCCGGCTCGCCGTTTTTGGCGTTGTAAAGTGCCTGAAGTAAGTGTTTTTACATTTTTTAGTGTTTTTTTTCACGTTATCCATATATTTTACTTTAAAAAACTGATTTTCTTATAATGTTTATAGGATATGGGCGGTTGCAAACACTTTCGGTGGGAAGATAGCATTCACGTGGATAAAACGGTGGCGGCGAAGTTTAAAAATCCACTTTTTGATAGAGATACCGCGACTTCACGTATCTCTAGAGATACCGCTAAGTTGGACTCGCAATTTAAGCTTGTGGAAGCTGAAGAAAAAATTGAACTTTTGGAGGACTTGCTCACCGGTTCCAAAAAAAATGAATTTTGCTGAAGGCAAAACTTAGAGACGCTCAACACGAGAAAATAGCTTTGAAAGAAAAACTTAAATTGTGGAAGATTATTTGTGCTATCTTGTTGTTGTTCAATATTTATATGCATTTTGTTTATTAAGTTTAATATTTCTATGGATTATGTTTTTTACTAGTTGTACCTTTTCCCCTATAATGTAATCGGCACCCTTTATGTACTAATTTATTTGTGTTTCTTTGTTAAATTGTCAATTACTAATACACTTTAACAATAAAATTTGAAGAATTAAAAACATGCCAAACTAATTCAAATTTATGACTTCATCATAAAATAAAAGTACAAATTAACAGCCTTAGTCCGAAACATAAATGACCCATAATCTAAGACAGTGAGCCTAAATAGACCCTAATCGTCATCAGAATAGAAGTCCTCAATATCGTCCTCAGAACGATATTGACGGTCTCTTAATACACATCTTTTTTCAGGAGATGTTAGTTCTCTACCGGTTGATGATGCTTGATCTTCAGCCAACTTTATCATGTAAAATCTACAACGTCTTGACAGCATTCTGTTGTTTTCTTTTATAATCCTTTGTACGGTAAGCTCGCAAGTTGCTGGACCTACTCGAGGCATGGTTATTGAGTACCTTTTTGGGATTGGAGCGTTGTGACTTTCCAAGTCACGAACAAGACGTTCTGATTCGGCAATCCGATGTGACCATTCTCGGCGTAAACCGCAATAATATTCTCCCGAATCTAAATATTTCACACTGCAGAAATCATCATTATGCTCTATAAGAAGGTGGGGATTTAGCTCGTCTAGTTTGAAATCACTGGTATCACTCGAAAAACTGCTATGATTTGAACTCTCATCATCACTGCTATTTGGTTCTTTTGGAAGGAGTAAAGACCAAGCTGAGTTTCTACTACTCGATATTAAATATGTTGTAGTCTAATAACAAAAAAAAAGGCTACATATATAGTTGCAAACCCCCAAGTACCCTCGGGGGCGGGGGGAGTCTTTATGACCCTACCTACTTACCTTATTATAAGAAAAATATTAATCTTCATCGGACATTTCACAGTTCGAATCCCACTTGAATCTAAATCTTGTGCTACCATGTATACCATATTCTACCCTATGGTAACGTATTTGCATCCGATTGTTCTCTTCGCGAAAACGATTAACAGCAAAATTAAACTCTTGTGGAGTTCCACGAGGCATTGACATAGCACGTTTTTTTTTCCTGGGAAACTCCAAGGTCACTTATCTGACCTAGTACATTGTATATCTTACAATTAAAATATCATTGCTAAATGTTGTTTGTTTAAACTTATGCAGGATGCCCATTAAAACTTGTATTAGCATGGTCCACTCCAAATATGGTAAAATCATAAGCAAGAGAAAGGGATTTCTCCGGCGTAGACGTGCTTTTGATATGATCTTTGGAACTTGGGGAATCCTCTATTCAGGCGTTGCCGGGGTATATGGCGGCTCTACAACATGCTAATCCTGGCACTGTTGTACAGTGGCGGCTTTTAGAGGGCAGAATTTTCGACTTCGTCTTTTGGCCATTCAAACCAAGTATTGATGGTTTTGCTCACTTCCGTAACGTGATATCGATAGATGGGACGCATGTATATGGCCGATATGACATTAAGATCCTAATTGCAATAGGTATGGATGTCAATGGGTCAATATTCCCTCTTGCTTTTGCAATTGCCTCCAACGAGAGCAACGAGACATGGGGGATGTTCTTGACTCATCTAAACACTCATGTTATTAAGGGTCGTCAGGGGATATGTGTCCTATCGGATCGTCATAAAGGCATATTACACAATATGCGTACTCTGGAAGGGTGGCAACCTCCATATGCTTACCATTGATATTGTTTAAGGCACTTAAAGGCTAATTTGCAAACAGAGTTTGGAAATGGCATTGTAAACAAATTGATGTCGGGGCTGCGATGCAGCTTCAACAAAGAAAATGGGCTGCAAAAATGGAGCTGCTAAGGGAAGTGAGTGAAAAGGCATATGTTTGGTTGATGAAATTAGAAGTTGAAAAATGATACACCTCGGAAAAATTTTCGTTGATGCACAGTGGATAGACTAACGAGGGGAACTAAGTACACGATGTTTCAATAAGTAAGGAATAGCATTTGATGATTCTAAATGAGATTTCAAAGACATTCGAAGTAAGAGAAGAAAGTTGTCAAGGAAGACAAGACATATGTTATGTATCGGAAAGGATTTACGAGTAAAGAGTTAATGATGATTTGGAGAAGAGTTATAACGTCCCTTAGATTGTTAATGAGGTGATGAACTAGTGTTAAGAAGGTTCCATAAGGATTAGAGATCAAACGAGTCGACGAGAACGAAATCGGAATGGCTGGGCATTATACGGCCCAACATACTGGCCGTATAATTTATATTGGCCGTATGTTAGGCCGTATATTTATCCCAGATAGGCAACCTTCACTGGACCAAACATACGGTCCAGACATACGGTCAGCATAAAATATACGGACCGTATGTTGGTCCGTATGTTCGTGTCGGGATAGATTTGTGTATTTAATAAGGGACCAAGTTTAATTTCATTTCATTTTCCCCTTCACACCACTTCTCTCAAGAACTCTCTAGAACATCTCTCCCACAAGAATTCAAGAAATATTAGTGATCAACTACATCAATCTAAGTGAATCAAGTGTAAGAAGCATATTAAAGTTCATCCAAGTCAAGGAATCCAAGTGTAGGTGAAACTAGGGTTTTGCTCAAGTGAGGAGTTTCCACCCAAGGTTCATTCCTACACCATCTAAGGTAAGATTTATGGTATTTCCATATTGTTTAAGCTATTTGAAAGTTGAAACACTTGGATTGTAAAAGGATATAGAAAATGGGTCATGAAAGTGAGAATAGTGTCATTTTGAGTGATAACTTGAATTGAGTCATGATTCTTGATGTGTTGTGATATAGTTATGTTATAAATGATATTAAGGACATGGGATAAACATTATATGTTAGAAAACGTACTAGTATACTATAATCACGATTATGGAGAAATTGAAGTGAAATTGTGAAATGCGGATAATGTAGATGAATGATGACTTTTGGGTATAATATTGTGAATGTTGTGATGGATGTTGGGAGTTGATATGTAAGGCTAATGATCTTAAGTATGGTTCAATTGATGCTTTTCCTTGTGTACACTCACCTTAAAATGTTAGTCCCTTCAAGGTGAGATATGATGATTATGATCACTCCATAATGTAATCGGGGGTCACGACCTTATGTCACCCCGACATAGCCAAAGATGCCTTCTAGTTCTAATGTATGTTTTAATGATAGATGTATAATAATGCTAAGCTATGATAAGATTACGATATGCCTATGAGATGTGTAATAATGATGAGTTTATGTTGATTATATGACGATACGATTCCACCGTGCCTAGTTGGCCGGACATGTCACCGCTAAGGCGGGCTGCTTGTAATTCCACCGTGCCTAGTTGGCCGGAAATGTCACCGCTAAGGCGGGCTGCTTGTGTTTCCACCGCGCCTAGAAGGCCGGACACGATCACCACTAGTGGGAGGCATATGATGGTTACACGGACGTGGGTTAACGATGATGATTTATACGATACGATGATGTACGCGCTATAATGATACATGTACTACGATTATGTATATGATATATGTATGAGATGTACTCACCCATAAAACTCTCGCAGGTTATATCTTCCTCCTATGGCTTATGATTCTTCTATTATGTTCATTTCATTAATGTCTTACATACTCAGTACAATATTCGTACTGACGTCCGTTTTCTTTGGACGCTGTGTTCATGCCCACAGGTAGACAGGGAGACGGTGCAGACCATAGGAGCCACCAGCAAATTTACAGGAGCACTCCATTATTCCGGAGGTGCTATTTGGGTGATTCTTTAAGGTATTTTACGACCCACACATACGTATCTACGAACCTCTACTAGAGTACTGGACTCTAGTAGAGGCTCGTAGATACGTATGTGTGGGTAGTAGGGGTGTACAAAGTAAACCGAGAAACCGCACCAAATCGATAAACCGAGTCAAACCGAGAAAAAAACCCGACTAGTGGTTTGGTGTTGAAAAAAAAACCCGACCATAATTGGTTTGGTTTGATTTTAGCTAAAAAAAGTCAAACCGAACCAAACCAACCCGACATTATATGTATTCAATTTTTAAAATATTTTATACATAAAAATATTTATTTGTAATGTAATTTAAATATTTCTTAAATTTTTTCGTACTTTTTTTATTTATTATCATATTATTCAAGCTTGAACTTAGAATTTTGAATGTCAATAAGTTTTATATCCTATGGATGTTAATAACTCAAATAAGTCCAAACCAAAACCAACTCAACACTAATGCTAATAAAATAAATTCAATTTACCACTAGGAATGATAATAATGTTGGATATCTATTCTTTAATTTTGCATAACTGGTTTACAGAGTGAAAATACATAACTTAAGGTTTTTTTCTTTGTTATGTAATTTGTACTTATTAGCTGTACTTATTTTAGCATGACTTAGTATTTTTAGATTATGGTCATTTTCTTTATGACTTATTAATTAGCAATATTTATGTTAACCGATTTTATTATCTTTTGTTGAATATTTTAATACAATGTCATCACTCTTCTCACATTTTGTGTTATTTTCTTAAGAAACACCTTAATTATAGTTGTATCTTACTAGGACTAAAGAAATATTTGAAGTAAAAGTATATATGTTTTGCATCAAGACTATTCCGGAAAAAAAAAAACCCGAAAAACCCGAGAAACCGAATAACCCGAGAAAACCCGAGGTTGAAAAACCCGAATTTTATTGCTTTGGTTTGGTGTATAAATTTAAAAACCCGACGCAATTGGTTTGGTTTGGTGTTTAAAAAATCTGAACCAACCCGGTCCATGTACACCCCTAGTGGGTAGTATGGTCTCACGGATTTCTCCTCGTATGTTTATATTTTTGATAGCCGAAGGGCTTATGTATATTAAAGTAATTATGTTTCCAAATGAAAAATGGTTTTCCTATGATTTGAGTATTATATTAATGAATGTACGCTTAGTGAGGATGATAAGTAATAGAATGAGTGGTGCTCGGTGGTTAGCCCCGGGTACCCGTCACGGCCCCTAGTCGGGTCGTGACAAAAAATGAACACTTTATGCTGATGGAGGAAGGAGATGGGGCATGCTCACAATGAACAGCTCGGAGTCTTTCAATGGACTCCTCAAATCTACTTGAGGACTAACTGTCACCGCAATGGTAAGACTAACTTTCAGGCAGGTCGTGGAGCGATTTGCGGATAGGACAAGGCAGGCCAAAGCCATATTAGCTGAGGATGGAACATGGATGCCAAAGCCGTACAAAAAATATGGAGCACCATAGAAGAAAGGCAGAGGGTCACCAAATGACCGAGTATGACGTCGTTCAACGAGTGTATGAAGTTAGAACGGGTTATTACGACGACAAAGGAGGAAACAAACATATCGTTACTGAGCGTACAAAATCATACACTTGTGGTAAGTGGCAAACGTACCACATGACATGTTCTCATGCAGTCAAGTGCTTTGAGAGAATGACCAGAAATGTAACTGATTATGTGGCGGAGGAATATAAGGTCGTAAAATACCTTAAAGCATATTCCGGCCACTTCCATCCCCTTGGTGATCAAGCTTATTGGCCAGCCCGCCGTTTTCTATGATTGCGAACAAGAAGTATATCCGTAAATTGGGAAAAAACAAGCTAACCCGTTATCACAATCAAATGGATATTAGCGAAAAGACTTACTCTCGCAAGTGCTCGACATGTAAGCAATTTGGGCATGATAAGCGTTCATGTGGGCAAAACTCCCGTGGTGGCAGCACATCTGGAAGTAGAAGAGTGTCTAGAACTTGATTATTATTTTTTAAGTCTATTGTAATTTAATGATGTATTTTGTTGCTAATGCAATAAAATATTTTTCAATTATTATGAACTTCTCGTATTTGATGAATTATTTTTAAATATTATATTTATTTTTTCACATTCAAAAGGTGCGGATTACACAATACAATAAAAAAATAAAAAATACATAAAAGAAAAAGAAAAAACTAATACAAAGCAGAGTAATTTTTTCTTTTCTATCTTTCTTGAACCAAAAAAGTTCTTTCATAGCTTTGGGAGTAAAAAAAAGAGATTAATCAAAACCCTATAAAATATGATACTTAAACCTTATAACAAGTTTTCAAACGTACTTCGGAGCACTTTACAACCCCTAAAACGACGATCCAAATGGAACCGGAGGGAGCTCCATCCGTTCCCTTTGGAAGCGGTTCACAAATTCTCGTAGCAATTCATTATCCCTTTGGGCTATACGGAAGATGTCCGCTTTCCGGGCTTGCACCTTTTTATCTCCGGTATGGGCCTTTATGAATGCATCCATGAGCATTTCAAAAGAAGTGATTGAATGCTCGAGCAGGTGGTATAGGATATGTGGATGAATTTTAATCTATTATTCGGTTGATACGAAATTGATATGGACTTATTTGTAATAATATATATAGATATGTAAGTTTTCTCCTAGAATAAATATATTGATATTGGTGATTGAGCTAAGTATATATATATATATATATATGTATGGCAATATATTGTATTGAGTGGGTGAACAAGCCAAAGTATACTTCAAATCCTGACTAAAATGAGAGAGAGAGAGTGAACATCGATATATTTTTCTATTATAATGTTCTAGATCTCTAAAAACCCAACTCCTAAAAGTAGGAAAATGTCTTCTATTTATAGGTTTGCCTCATGGGCCTTGAATACAATGCAAAGCCTTTTAGAATAAAGAAACCCTAAAAGGATAAGATAGGACCGTACGGTCTAACACCCGTACGGTTGTCAGTACAAAATGACAGAACGGTCTTGACGTGTGGTAGCACCACAACTGGTTCACCGGACCAATGGCCACGTTTAGTTCGGACATGGATAAACCGGACTAACGGCCACGTAAACTTGACATGGAGAAACTGGACTAACAGCCATGTAAACTTGACTTGGAGAAACCGGACTAACAGGTACACTTCTCTCATCTCGGGTCAGCCGCATTCGGTGCAATTCCCCCGGTCTGAAGAAAAGACCGAACATACTCGTCCTCATTTGATCCTACACTTGACCCCAGGTCTCACCGGTCTTGCATTGACCCGATTTTTACCGTATAGACATTTATTGATTGCATGATAATATAAAAAAATCATTATCAATATATATAACTTAATTAATATTATAGAAACCAATATAACAACGGATGCAAACCTATGAATTATATCTAGATTATTATCAGATTGTTTCTGTTATTTGCTTATTAACAGAGAATTCGAACTTTTTTTACGCGAGATTCCGCATGTATGATTTTAGTTATTATAATAATTACTCCAGAAGGCAAGGTACGTTGATATGAGAATAAAGTCATTCGTTGGTTGATCGAAGTCTCATCTTTTAAAAGTCAAATCATGCGGTAGTCAGAAAGTGTAATCATGCTAAATTTGATGAAACTCATAAACAACAATAGTAATTGAAAGCCACAAATTAACTCATAGAGTCATAGTAGTACTCTATATAAATAAGAGAGAGACTCTTGGCCAATGGAATTGTTTATACGAGAGCCCGGCACTTTTGTAACCCAAAAAAAAAGGGAACCAAACTAACCCATTAAAAAAAAGAACCAAAGTAGGCTTCACGCACAGAATCTGTGCATGAAAGGGTCAAAGTGTACATTTACAGTTTGGTCCAATCTGTGCGTGAAACCCCTAACAAAAACCCCTCTCATTTCCAGCATACTCTTCTCTTTCATTTCCTCCATTTTCACTCTTTCAACACACTTTTGCACTCCCAAAAACATGGCTCAAAGTTTTGAAACTTCAAAATTTGCTATACAACCCGATATTTGTGAATGTAGTTATTACTGTAAAATAAAAACATCAAAGACCCAAGATAATCCGGCTCGCCGTTTTTGGCGTTGTAAAGTGCCTGAAGTAAGTGTTTTTACATTTTTTAGTGTTTTTTTTCACGTTTCCATATATTTTACTTTAAAAAACTGATTTTCTTATAATGTTTATAGGATATGGGCGGTTGCAAACACTTTCAGTGGGAAGATAGCATTCACGTGGATAAAACGGTGGCGGCGAAGTTTAAAAATCCACTTTTTGATAGAGATACCGCGACTTCGCGTATCTCTAGAGATACCGCTAAGTTGGACTCGCAATTTAAGCTTGTGGAAGCTGAAGAAAAAATTGAACTTTTGGAGGACTTGCTCACCGGTTCCAAAAAAAATGAATTTTGCTGAAGGCAAAACTTAGAGACGCTCAACACGAGAAAATAGCTTTGAAAGAAAAACTTAAATTGTGGAAGATTATTTGTGCTATCTTGTTGTTGTTCAATATTTATATGCATTTTGTTTATTAAGTTTAATATTTCTATGGATTATGTTTTTTACTAGTTGTACCTTTTCCCCTATAATGTAATCGGCACCCTTTATGTACTAATTTATTTGTGTTTCTTTGTTAAATTGTCAATTACTAATACACTTTAACAATAAACTTTGAAGAATTAAAAACATGCCAAACTAATTCAAATTTATGACTTCATCATAAAATAAAAGTACAAATTAACAGCCTTAGTCCGAAACATAAATGACCCATAATCTAAGACAGTGAGCCTAAATAGACCCTAATCGTCATCAGAATAGAAGTCCTCAATATCGTCCTCAGAACGATATTGGCGGTCTCTTAATACACATCTTTTTTCAGGAGATGTTAGTTCTCTACCGGTTGATGATGCTTGATCTTCGGCCAACTTTATCATGTAAAATCTACAACGTCTTGACAGCATTCTGTTGTTTTCTTTTATAATCCTTTGTACGGTAAGCTCGCAAGTTGCTGGACCTACTCGAGGCATGGTTATTGAGTACCTTTTTGGGATTGGAGCGTTGTGACTTTCCAAGTCACGAACAAGACGTTCTGATTCGGCAATCCGATGTGACCATTCTCGGCGTAAACCGCAATAATATTCTCCCGAATCTAAATATTTCACACTGCAGAAATCATCATTATGCTCTATAAGAAGGTGGGGATTTACCTCGTCTAGTTTGAAATCACTGGTATCACTCAAAAAACTGCTATGATTTGAACTCTCATCATCACTGCTATTTGGTTCTTTTGGAAGGAGTAAAGACCAAGCTGAGTTTCTACTACTCGATAATAAATACGTTGTAGTCTAATAACAAAAACAAAGGCTACATATATAGTTGCAAACCCCCAAGTACCCTCGGGGGCGGGGGGAGTCTTTATTTCCCTACCTACTTACCTTATTATAAGAAAACTATTAATCTTCATCGGACATTTCACAGTCCGAATCCCACTTGAATCTAAATCTTGTGCTACCATGTATACCATATTCTATCCTATGGTAACGTATTTACATCCGATTGTTCTCTTCGCGAAAACGATTAAGAGCAAAATTAAACTCTTGTGGAGTTCCACGAGGCATTGACATAGCACGTTTTTTTTTTTTGGGAAACTCCAAGGTAACTTATCTGACCTAGTACATTGTATATCTTACAATTAAATTATCATTGCTAAATGTTGTTTGTTTAAACTTATGCAGGATGCCCATTAAAACTTGTATTAGCATGGTCCACTCCAAATATGGTAAAATCATAAGCAAGAGAAAGGGATTTCTCCGGCGTAGACGTGCTTTTGAGATGATCTTTGGAACTTGGGGAATCCTCTATTCAGGCGTTGCCGGGGTATATGGCGGCTCTACAACATGCTAATCCTGGCACTGTTGTACAGTGGCGGCTTTTAGAGGGCAGAATTTTCGACTTCGTCTTTTGGCCATTCAAACCAAGTATTGATGGTTTTTCTCACTTCCGGAATGTGATATCGATAGATGGGACGCATGTATATGGCCGATATGACATTAAGCTCCTAATTGCAGTAGGTATGGATGTCAATGGGTCAATATTCCCTCTTGCTTTTGCAATTACCTCCAACGAGAGCAACGAGACATGGGGGATGTTCTTGACTCATCTAAAAACTCATGTTATTAAGGGTCGTCAGGGCATATGTGTCCTATCGGATCGTCATAAAGGTATATTACACAATATGCGTACTCTGGAAGGGTGGCAACCTCCATATGCTTACCATTGATATTGTTTAAGGCACTTAAAGGCTAATTTGCAAACAGAGTTTGGAAATGGCATTGTAAACAAATTGATGTGGGGGCTGCGATGCAGCATCAACAAAGAAAATGGGCTGCAAAAATGGAGCTGCTAAGGGAAGTGAGTGAAGAGGCATATGTTTGGTTGATGAAATTAGAAGTTGAAAAATGTTACACCTCGAAAAAAATTTCGTTGATGCACAGTGGATAGACTAACAAGGGGAACGAAGTACACGATGTTTCAATAAGTAAGAAATAGCATTTGATGATTCTAAATGAGATTTCAAAGACATTCGAAGTAAGAGAAGAAAGTTGTCAATGAAGGCAAGGCATATGTTATGTATCGGAAAGGATTTACGAGTAAAGAGTTAATGATGATTTGGAGAAGAGTTATAACGTCCCTTAGATCGTTAATGAGGTGATGAACAAGTGTTAAGAAGGTTCCATAAGGATTAGAGATCAAACGAGTCGACGAGAACGAAATCGGAATGGCTGGGCATTATACGGCCCAACATACTGGTCGTTTAATTTATATTGGTCGTATGTTAGGCCGTATATTTAGCCCAGATAGGCAACCTTCACTGGACCAAACATACGGTCCAGACATACGGTCAGCATAAAATATACGGACCGTATGTTGGTCCGTATGTTCGTGTCGGGATAGATTTGTGTATTTAATAAGGGATCAAGTTTCATTTCATTTCATTTCATTTTCCCCTTCACACAGCACTTCTCTCATGAACTCTCTAGAACATCTCTCCCATATTAATTCAAGAAATATTAGTGATCAACTACATCAATCTAAGTGAATCAAGTGTAAGAAGCATATTAAAGTTCATCCAAGTCAAGGAATCCAAGTGTAGGTGAAACTAGGGTTTTGCTCAAGTGAGGAGTTTCCACCCAAGGTTCATTCCTACACCATCTAAGGTAAGATTTATGGTATTTCCATGTTGTTTAAGGTATTTGAAAGTTGAAACACTTGGATTGTAAAAGGATATAGAAAATGGGTCATGAAAGTGAGAATAGTGTCATTTTGAGTGATAACTTGAATTGAGTCATGATTCTTGATGTGTTGTGATATAGTTATGTTATAAATGATATTAAGGACATGGGATAAACATTATATGTTAGAAAACGTACTAGTATACTATAACCACGATTATGGAGAAATTGAAGTGAAATTGTGAAATGCGGATAATGTAGATGAATGATGACTTTTGGGTATAGTATTGTGAATGTTGTGATGGATGTTGGGAGTTGATATGTAAGGTGAGTAAAGTTGTATAAACAAAGGAAATGTTGCCCAATTTTCTCTAGCATTAGTAAGCACGTTTATATAATCAAGTAGCTAATGTTGAAGTGAATTCCTTTGAAGGTAGAGATGTGAGCGTTGAAGGAGAACGATAAAGCGATAGAGTAGCAAAGCAAAGAGGTATATATATATATATATATATATATATATATATATATATATATATATATATATATATATATATATATATATATATATATATATATATATATATGTATTATGGGCACGACGGGGTCTTGTCCCGTCCATATGTCCAGTACTCTAGTAGAGGCTCGTAGATACGTATGTGTGGGTAGTAGGGGTGTACAAAGTAAACCGAGAAACCGCACCAAACCGAAAAACCGAGTCAAATCGAGAAAAAAACCCGACTAGTGGTTTGGTTTGACTTGACTTGACTTGACTTGGTTTGGTGTTGAAAAAAAAACCCGACCATAATTGGTTTGGTTTGGTTTTAGCTAAAAAAAGTCAAACCGAACCAAACCAACCCGACATTATATGTATTCAATTTTTAAAATATTTTATACATAAAAATATTTATTTGTAATGTAATTTAAATATTTCTTAAATTTTTTCGTACTTTTTTTATTTATTATCATATTATTCAAGCTTGAACTTAGAATTTTGAATGTCAATAAGTTTTATATCCTATGGATGTTAATAACTCAAATAAGTCCAAACCAAAACCAACTCAACACTAATGCTAATAAAATAAATTCAATTTACCACTAGGAATGATAATAATGTTGGATATCTATTCTTTAATTTTGCATAACTGGTTTACAGAGTGAAAATACATAACTTAAGGTTTTTTTCTTTGTTATGTAATTTGTACTTATTAGCTGTACTTATTTTAGCATGACTTAGTATTTTTAGATTATGGTCATTTTCTTTATGACTTATTAATTAGCAATATTTATGTTAACCGATTTTATTATCTTTTGTTGAATATTTTAATACAATGTCATCACTCTTCTCACATTTTGTGTTATTTTCTTAAGAAACACCTTAATTATAGTTGTATCTTACTAGGACTAAAGAAATATTTGAAGTAAAAGTATATATGTTTTGCATCAAGACTATTCCGAAAAAAAAAACCCGAAAAACCCGAGGTTGAAAAACCCGAATTTTATTGGTTTGGTTTGGTTTGGTGTATAAATTTAAAAACCCGACACAATTGGTTTGGTTTGGTGTTTAAAAAATCCGAACCAACCCGGTCCATGTACACCCCTAGTGGGTAGTATGGTCTCACGGATTTCTCCTCGTATGTTTATATTTTTGATAGCCGAAGGGCTTATGTATATTAAAGTAATTATGTTTCCAAATGAAAAATGATTTGAGTATTATATTAATGAATGTACGCTTAGTGAGGATGATAAGTAATAGAATGAGTGGTGCTCGGTGGTTAGCCCCGGCTACCCGTCACGGTCCCTAGTCGGGTCGTGACAAAAAATGGACACTTTATGCTGATGGAGGAAGGAGATGGGGCATGCTCACAATGAACAGCTCGGAGTATTTCAATGGACTCCTCAAATCTACTTGAGGACTAACTGTCACCGCAATGGTAAGACTAACTTTCAGGCAGGTCGTGGAGCGATTTGCGGATAGGACAAGGCAGGCCAAAGCCATATTAGCCGAGGATGGAACATGGATGCCAAAGTCGTACAAAAAATATGGAGCACCATAGAAGAAAGGCAGAGGGTCATCAAATGACCGAGTATGACGTCGTTCAACGAGTGTATGAAGTTAGAACGGGTTATTACGACGGCAAAGGAGGAAACAAACATATCGTTACTGAGCGTACAAAATCATGCACTTGTGGTAAGTGGCAAACGTACCACATGACATGTTCTCATGCAGTCAAGTGCTTTGAGAGAATGACCAGAAATGTAACTGATTATGTGGCGGAGGAATATAAGGTCGTAAAATACCTTAAAGCATATTCCGGCCACTTCCATCCCCTTGGTGATCAAGCTTATTGGCCAGCCCGCCGTTTTCTATGATTGCGAACAAGAAGTATATCCGTAAATTGGGAAAAAACAAGCTAACCCGTTATCACAATCAAATGGATATTAGCGATAAGACTTACTCTCGCAAGTGCTCGACATGTAAGCAATTTGGACATGATAAGCGTTCATGTGGGCAAAACTCCCGTGGTGGCAGCACATCTGGAAGTAGAAGAGTGTCTAGAACTTGATTATTATTTTTTAAGTCTATTGTAATTTAATGATGTATTTCGTTGCTAATGCAATAAAATATTTTTCAATTATTTTGAACTTCTCGTATTTGATGTATTATTTTTAAATATTATATTTATTTTTGCACATTCAAAAGGTGCGGATTACACAATACAATAACAAAATAAAAAATACATAAAAGAAAAAGAAAAAGCTAATACAAAGCAGAGTAATTTTTTCTTTTCTATCTTTCTTGAACCAAAAAAGTTCTTTCATAGCTTTGGGTGTAAAAAAAAAAGAGATTAATCAAAACCCTATAAAATATGACACTTAAACCTTATAACAAGTTTTCAAACGTACTTCGGAGCACTTTACAACCCCTAAAACGACGATCCAAATGTATATGTATACTTGATATAATGAGCCGATATTATTGTACACTAAATAAGTTTTATATAAAATATTTATATTCCAGTGTTTTGAAACGTGACTAATCTTCGATCAAAGTATGAAAAAACCTTAATTTTGAGTTTGGTTTCCAAAGAATAAAGGTTGGGGTCGGAGGGAGGGGCTTCACGCACAGAATTTGTGCGTGAAAGGACCTAAGTGTAAATGTACACTTTGTCCCTTTCGAAGCCTACTTTGGTTCTTTTTTTTTTTTAACGGGCTAGTTTGGTTCCAAAAAAAAATTGGGTTAAAAAAGTTCCAGACCCTTTATACGAGGATTAAAAATACGAATAATGTTATGTGTAGAATATATAATACGTGAATTGTTATATGCAACCCTCTAAACTTGTCATCTTTTTCCATTTTGGCACCTCAACTAAGTGTTGTTCCTATTGAACCCCTGAACTCGTCCTCAAATATGTCTATCAAACCCTCTAAATCTGATTTTTATTATGAGCAAAAATTAAATTGTGGTAATGAAGGTGAAATAATATTTTAGACGTGTGGTAAGCTATTCTTTAGGTCATGGATGTGTTGGTTTCTATTGGTTCTGCTCTTCCACTGCCAGCTTAATTAAGAGCTTACTCTTTTTTCCCTCTCAATTGCTGCTAATCTTAGCTATAAGATGGCATAATTAAATTAGAATATATATTAGCACGTTGCTACATTGAAGATAGAATAATATGTAAGTCAGATTGTGTTTGATAGACACACATGAGGACGAGTTCAGTGGGTTCAACGGCAACAACACTTAGTCACTACTAAAAAAAATAGTGAATTTCGACCAAAATTTTCGATCACACACAGTCGAAAAAGGTCAATTTTCAACCAAAATTTCGACCTCAAGGCACGGTCGCTAACAGCTAGGGTGAAATTTTTTTCGACCTCACGCGGTCGAAACAAGTTTTCTACCTAAATTACGAAAATAAAGTTTTCGAACACCTGAGGTCGAAAAAGTTATTTTTTATTTGACTATTAATAAAAAAAATCGACCGCATGCGGTCGAAAACATTTTACTATCTCAATTGGTTAGAACTTCGTGCTGATAACGTGTTATAAAATGAAGCTAAAAGAGTCACAATATTAAAGGATGAAAACCATAGAAATAGAATGATAAAAGAGGAGAGATTTTTACTATTCTTCCAAAATGTGTTACAAGTGTATTTCATATGAAAACTTATGCCTCTATTTATAGTGCTACATATGCATTCAATATATGAGAAAATGGAGGAACCATTAAGATGGTGGAGGAAAATGGAGGAACCATTAAGATGGTGGAGGAAAATGGAGGAACCATTAAGATGGTGGAGGAAAATGGAGGAGCCATTAAGATGGAGGAGGAGAAGCATTATATTTGTGTATTGGACATCCATAATATATTTCATAACACTCCCCCTTAGATGTCCATAGATGATGTGCATCGTTAAAAACCTTATTGGGAAAAACCCTGTAGGAAAAAGCCTCAATGAAGGAAAAAGAGTACACATATCTAGTAATACGCTTTGAGAGTTGCCTCATTAAAAACCTTACCAAGAAAACCCAATGGGACAAAACTTGGTTAAGGAAAAAAGAGTACAACACGTATTTCACTCCCCCTGACGAAGACCAATATTCAGATATCGGAGACTTCGCATTCCAATCTTGAATATCATTTTCTCAAGAGTTGAAGTTGGCAAAGATTTGGTGAACAAATCTGCAGGATTGTCACTTGAACGAATTTGTTGCACATCAAGATCACCATTCTTCTGGAGATCATGAGTGAAAAATACTTTGGTGAAATGTGCTTCGTTCTATCTCCTTTTATAAATCCTCCTTTTAATTGAGCTATACAAGCAGCATTATCTTCATATAATACTGTGGGTATTTTTGTATCACACTTCAAGCCACATCTTTCTCTGATGAAATGTATCACTGATCTCAACCACACACATTCTCTACTTGCTTCATGAATAGCTATTATCTCAGCATGATTCGAAGAAGTAGCAACAATGGACTGCTTTGTGGATCGCCATGATATAGCAGTACCTTTGTTAGTATAAAACAGACCCATATCGCTAGTTCCCTTCAGATATCGCAATATATGCTTAACTCCGTTCCAATGTTTTCGTGTAGGAGAAGAGCTATATCTTGCTAGAAAATTAACAGAGAACGCTATGTCAGGTCTTGTAGCGTTAGCAAGATACATAAGTGTACCAATTGCACTAAGATATGGTACTTTAGGACCAAGAAGCTCTTCATTTTCTTCTTGAGGTCGGAACGGATCTTTACTCACGTCAAGTGAGCGAACAACCATTGGAGTACTTAAAGGATGCGCATTGTCCATGTAAAATCTTTTTAAAACTTTCTCAGTATAGGCAGATTGATGGATAAAGATCCCTTTTGCGAAATGTTCAATTTTCAGACCAAGACAGAGTTTTGTCTTTCCGAGATCTTTCATCTCAAATTCTTCCTTCAAATATTCAATCACCTCTTGGAGCTCTTCTGGAGTTCCAATGAGATTTATGTCATCAACATAAACAGCAAGTATAATGAATCCCGATTTTGTTTTCTTAATAAAAACACATGGACAAATGGCATCATTTATATATCCTTCATTTATCAAGTACTCACTTAGGCGATTATACCACATGCGCCCTGATTGTTTTAAACCATATAATGATCTTTGTAATCTGATTAAATACATTTCCCGAGACTTTAAACCAAATGCTTCAGGCATTTTATATCCTTCAGGAATTTTCATATAAATTTCATCAAGTAAGCCACATAGGCTGTGACAGCATCCATCAGTATAAATAATGTGACATTTTCTAATGTTTGGACTGCTGGTCCAATAAACATTACGTTTACCAAGATGCATCATTTTACTTGGTAATTATTTCTACATCAACATGCTTTAAGAGACGTAGTACTCAGATCCTCACAATCTTATACAATATTGCGCGCCATATTGTATCAAAGATATCGTCGACAAGATATCATTTTGTATCGGTTCGCAATTCGACATAACTTACTGAGATCTCATCACTTCATCATTTTCAGGTACCTGAACCTCGCATAAGGTTTCATGAAGTGTTATGTCGTCGGCTCTTCAAGAGCATTTTGCCTCCTTATTATGATCATTTGCTCCTCCCTTTTTCAAGGATTATTATATTTAGAACCGATTGGTCTACCATGCTCCATGCATGTTGTAGACTCTGTCCTTCAGGGACATTAGGAGCATTTTGCAGATGAAATATGAAATAGTTGGGTCAGCAAATGCTTCCAGCATTTGACTTGAATTATCTGAGGATCATACTGATGATAATTCACAACATATTTCTTAGCTGCTAATTCTCTCCCCCTTATTTTAGTGACATATGTCCCCATTTTCTTTGGGAAAATCCATCTGTGTGCATCATGGTATATCCATTAATTATGTACCGCACATCAAATGCTAAAAGATGGAAATATCTAGTTCCTGACCCTGAACCAAATATGAGGGGAGAATTTATCAAAATTTATTAATCTGAAGCATACAAATGTTGTTGTATGCAATATATCATATCTCAGACCAACATCTGAAACTCTGTTCTCATAAGCAATGGTTTAGCTGTATTATGTAAGCATCTAATGCCAAACCAACTTAGATATAAACCAGCATTAACAAGATGATTGTCTTGATTACGTATTCTGAAAATTGTGCTTCCAACTCAATCATTTTGAGCAAGCAACTTCGTAAATGTCAAACTGCCAGTTGATAATAAACATACATGTGACCGTCTCATAGATGCATCTATTTAAGACATCACATTGCAGGTGAAGGGGCCCACATTCACTTTTTATATTTTTCAGAATTTTGGGGATTCAGTCCCAACATTAGCTGGTGTAATCAACTTATCATGAGAACAAGCAACACAAACAAATTTTTGAAGAATCTTCTAGTTCTTCAATATGTTTTTAATACTCAATTAGCACATCAGATTTAAATCAGGACAACCAAAATGATATTTCCAACTAATAAAATTATCTATATCCGTAAAACTTAAGTTTACCATGACGAGTGCTATTTATTTTAGTAAACTTCTGGTTTAATATTGCATGAGATTTTATGTCATAAACTTCTGGTTTATTGTGACATGTGATCCATCATACTCGGGTAACGTTTCATATACATATTCCTTACCCGTAGTAACTTAAAAATATTCAATTTTTCAATCATTTGTAGTCCCAATGTAATAACCAATTTTATTGCTAGTAAACTTCAGGTTTACTACGATTTATAACAATTACGATCTGGGATAAATGGTGCAATCATGTATAACCTCTTCAAGAGACTTTAATTTATTTTTCATAATCAGATATTATTTGAACACTGTTGGTGTCATGATACTCGTAAATAAACAATTATCTCTTCTGGAGTCCTTGATTTTTGTATCACCAAATATTGCGTAGATACTGCTATTATCATGGGAAAAAAAATGGTTAGACACTACTGGTGTCATGAAAGAAACAGTAATTAAATGGACATTATAAATTGTAAATTACGAAAAGTAAACATTAAGTTCTAACTTCAGTATTTCAAATATCTCCTTCAAGAAGACTAGCCATTAGCATCTGAATATTTTGTATCAAAGCAGCAATCACATAGTAATCACACCCATCAGGAAAGGGATACACCAATGTTTATTTCCTTCAAGGAAATTAATAACAACTAACCATAATTTATCAACGTGGTTATAGTAGAAAGCACTTTACTCTGCTTCCTTTTTCTTTAAAATGATACTTTAATAAAATTATTCAAGATGTTTCTACATACGACAGGTATGTGTTGCAATGCCTTAATTTCATACCACACAATAAAATGTATATTCCTTGTATTTTATCTCTCCAGGAGATAGGTTGTGGTATTTCTTCATTCACTTCGGGAAATGAATCCTGATTATTCAAATGTGCTTGCTATACGACACTCATCAATAACTCGTTATTTTCCTCAAGCACAAGAAAATATTGCTTCAGAATATTTCTCAAATATTTTACCGATTCTTTCTGCTTCATGAGTAAAGTTTAAAGTTTTACCACTTCGGGATTAAATTTTAAATGTTTACTACTTCGAGAGTAAATTTTAAGGTCTTACTACTTCAGGAGTAGATCTCGGAGTTATTTACTACTTCAAAAGTAAATTTCAGAATTCTGCTACTTGGGGAGTAGAGCTCGGAGGTTACAACATTCGGAGTAGAGTTCAAAGTTTTGCTACTTCGGGAGCAGATTTATGAGTTTACTACTTCGGGAGTAAAGCATAGAATATTCGAAATATTTCTTCTCAATTATTCTACCTCTTCTGGAGTTGAGTCGTGATTTCTTCACAACCAAGAGCACGTCCATATTTATAAGCTTTACTACATACTATCACATTCACTTCAGGAAATAGATCCGTATTTGTAATATTTATTAGAAGTTTCATTCTTCAGGAATGAAATATATCTGAAAGTGGCTTAATCATATCAAATAATGATAGCTTAGTACCTCTTTTAACATATTGTTACTTCTGGAGCAAATCGAGGCATAAATATGATGTAGAGAAATTTTCTCTAACATATCTTTCAGAGTATACCTGACTTCAAAGCAATTATTACTTTAGGAGCTAATATGTAGCACCGTGATATATTAAATTTACAAAATTATTATAGAATAAATTTACATATTGATAGACAGTAACCAAAAATTGCATCAACCATAATTTTGATGCCTCATCACGTATTGCTTTTCAGGAGCAATAATGATTTCTCTTTATTCAAGTTCTGCCGAAGTGCTAGCAAATTTGTTTCTGCTCATAGTTAGAATCAAAGGTATATAACTTGAAGAATTCAAAAGATATAAATAAGGGAAGCTAGGGCATGACTTTAGCTGGACATGTTCAAACAGTATAACAAAACATAGATTAGCCACTCCTAAAATGGGAATCCAGCCATATATAGATCAAAATATCCATGTTTATAACTTCAGCATACTCATCCATATATAAGATTGTTTCATACGTGAATTAAATTTGGATTCCAAATATGGCATATAAGCTTTCGTGATAAACTTGGAACAACATAAAAGATGTTTTGGCTATTAGACATGGCAACGTGAAAAATTTAACATTCGATGACTAAAGTGTGTTTTATCTTGAAGAGTTTACAAAAGTATTCAGTGAATATATTGAAGAGTATTACTTACCTGGAACCCTCGCATAAAGCCACGGTATTATCAACACTTAAGGATGCTACTGGCAACATTTTACTATCTCAATTGGTTAGAACTTCGTGTTGATAACGTATTATAAAATGAAGCTAAAAGAGTCACAATATTAAAGGATGAAAACCATAGAAATAGAATGATAAAAGAGGAGAGATTTTTACTATTCTTCCAAAATGTGTTACAAGTGTATTTCATATGAAAACTTATGCCTCTATTTATAGTGCTACATATGCATTCAATATATGAGAAAATGGAGGAACCATTAAGATGGTGGAGGAAAATGGAGGAACCATTAAGATGGAGGAGGAGAAGCATTATATTTGTGTATTGGACATCCATAATATATTTCATAACAGTTTTTATATAAATATTATTTAAAGTTTTCGACCTCTTGTGGTCGAAATATGATAGAATATAAAAAAAAAAAAAAAATAGAATTTCGACCGCATGAGGTCGAAATTTAGCAATAGTTTTGCCAGATTTCGACCTCATGAGGTCAAAATTCAAAATGTTGCCCAGCTTTTCGACCTCATGCAGTTGAAATTTTAATTTCTGAGTACAATTTCGACCTTATGAGGTCGAAAATTATCAATATCTGAGTGGATTTTCGACCTCATGAGGTCGAAAATCTAAAAAAAAAAAAAATCAGTATTCAGCTGCTTTTACACCAACCCACCTGTCAATCTCATTTATCAACCAAATCAACAATGCAATTCATCAACTACAACATTCTACAATCAAATTCAACCTCAAATTTCAATTTAAATTACTTCTAATTCATATTACAACTACATTCAAACACTTAAACATCATAAACTTAAACAACCATAAACTACATTCTACAACCAAATTCACCTTCAAAGTACTTCTAATTCGAATTAAAACTACATTCAAACACTTAAATATCATATACATATCCAAGAAAATATAGCAAAATTAGAATCCAAAAGTATACGAATCAAAAAAGTCAACGTTGGGTGTTAGAGACATGATCCGAATCCTCCGCACTATCCTCATCCACAAGACCATGATCTACGTTGACCTGTGACCTACGTCATTTACCATCGGCGTTCTTCGCCTTCCTCGTGTGAGTAATCTTGAAGACTTCATCTCGAGGTACTTCCTGACCTCTCTCGAACATCTGCAAACAAATCAAGATTAACAACTAATTTCATAGCCAAACGAGCCACAAGTAAAAATGAAATGAAAATAAAAAATCATTAGTCTGTTTAACCGTTATATTAAAACCCATATAAGGATCAAGATCCTATTTTTCTGTTGTAGTGTAATCTAGTTAGTTCAATAAGTATTATTTAAAAGGTAAAACTTTTGGATATTTAAGTTTCCAAAGTGATACAAATATGTGAAATTTAATCTTTCTAGTTATGTGACCTCGTGCGGTCGAAATTGTTGGTCGATTTTCACTATTTTTTTAGTAGTGACATAACATACTTTATATTATATTTAACAACTATCTAGATGACACAAGTGGTTAAAAAAGAATTAACTACTAATAATAACAGTTAATCATTATTATATTCTCTGAGGGAGACAATAACCTATCTTTAGAAGTGTTTTCTTTTTCTTTCCTAGATCTGATATTGAATGACAAAGAGGAAAGATGTCAGTATAATAAAGACCCATTTTCTATACTAATTTATCTCATCTCAAAGAAGCACGCAACTTAGCAAAATAGATCAAGTAATATAATGTGATATTTCACACATATATTTTACAGTTTACCACCAATAACCAAATAAGTACTTAACCAGATATGGATCTAGTGAAAGACATTATCAGACTACTAGATTTCTTTGTCTATCAATTTTTATTATAACTTCCAATCAACTTGTGATAAGGTCTGTATACACAATACCCTCCTCAAACCCCACTTGTAAAATTATAATGGGTATGTTGTTTTACATTAGTCCTGCCTAATTGACATTTAATTATTTTTTCTTTTTAAATAAAAGAGAAACTAACACTTGAAAAGAAAACCAAAGAAGAAGATATAATTTAGAAGAGAAACAAACATATATGCTTGGAAAATTTCAAAACAGGCCCTCCAAGTGCGCTCGAACTATACTGTCGGTTAAAAAAGAGTAGAAGAGATCTAATATCCATCAAGTTTCAAATCACAAGCAAACTGACCCACATAGATTTCTGTACAGAAAAAGAGATTAATAAACTACTTGAAACTGCAAGACATTAGTGGAGGGATAATTATATTGCAGAAACATACTAAAAACAATGTCAAAGCAAGACTCAACTCTAAACTCAACGCTTGAAGCATTATCCCTAAAAACACCACCAACAGCCATATGAAAGTACACCACATACTGCTTTGCAGAACACTGATAAAGACCATAAACAACAGAAAAATATGTCCATGACTAGTTTGAAGAAGGCAAATCAAAACAACACCAACACCAAGTTTTCCAAAGCTAAACAAATTAATCCTCATGGTTATTTTTTTTTTGATTAAGCACCGGGTGTCCTGGTCTCTTAGAGCCCCGACTAATCCCGGGGGTGCACAGGCCCTCGGCAAGGAGTTTCCCGCAAGTGCACCACGGTTAATTCAAGTTTTACCCAGTCCGATGGCCCTCAGAAATTGTTTGCACCCAGTGGGTTTCGAACTTGAGACCTTGAAAGGGAGCACCCCAAGGCTCAAGTCAATTGCCACCAGGCCAACCCCTGAGGGTTAATCCTCATGGTTATTTTGCCCCTAGCTGTCCAATTAAACAACATAATCAGTGTTAACTTACTACTTATTTCTTTCATACTAGTGATCATATTTAAGATGAGATCTGTAAATTCAAAATTGAACATGATTAGTGAAGATTAATATCGACCCAAACTTGTTTGGTATCGAACGGTGTTCTTGTAGGGAGAATAAAATAAACATGAAATCAAACCACTTGCATACACTTGCAATTCCACCTCTTCCAATATATTCACCTTACTGAAGTTGTTAGTGGCTTCAACACATTTTTATTTTTATTTTCAACAAATAAATAAAGTGAGTCCAATTTCAAGGGTTCACTAAAAAGTTAAAGACAGAGCTTTATCAAGAAGTGTTAGGTTATCAAACCAATTAGTCTTTTTTTATCCTTGGAAAACCCACTTGACACAGAAAGAGATCCAGAATCACCTTGTCTCATCAATTAATAATGCCTTTCAGCTAATAGGAATGTCCTCATGCCTGGAAAGGTTAGTACATATGATATATGTTCATGTATGTTTATACGTGGTTTATGTGTTTGCATTGTAGTTAAAAGTATTGCTAGAGCACAAAGGTCAAAAACAAGCCAGTCTTTCAGTAGTAGCAGAGGTAAGTAACATTTGAGATACTTAACTCCCTTTGATTTTCATGAATAATGCAACAAAGTAGTCTTCCACTGACTCTAGATCAAGAACCCAAAATAACTCCTCTGACTCTAGCTCCGGAACAAAAAAAAAAAAAAAAAAAAAGGAAAGCTCAATAAAGTCAAGGAAAACCATAATTCAAAGTATCATCATCCAAAAGGATCCAAGATCAGCCACCTTAACATACGACATCAGTTGCTATAGAAACACAAGTGATTTCATCAAATCCATTACTAAAACGAGAACGATTCAACAAAACATGGGCTGCTTGTTAGAGAAAGAAGGAAAACGCAAATATATCAAGACAGAAAAGGCTTGTGGATAGCAGACAACATTCTATTTCTAGAGTAAAATATAAGTAACTTATGTAGTGTTGATGAACTGTAAGCAGTAAATAATCTAACCTCTGCTGCTACTTTCTTGTATCTAGCAAATCTTCCTTAACTCCGGCAATTGACAACCTATTCCAAAAATAAGGAAAAAATTAAAAATCTTAATATCGAACTTTAAGCTTTGCAACTTACAAGTGAACGAGTTTCACAAAATCCCTTGACTACTTTGTCAAATAGTTAAACAACAAGAAAGTGACTTTACATAAGTCAGAGTAGCACAAACATGTCAAATACGAGTTCGATTGAAACAGAAGCTGGAAGCATATCACAAGTATAAAGGATAAGTCTCCCTAGCTCTAACAATTCTCAAATATTGGTAAAAACAACAACAAATAGCTACAAATGCAACACCAACAACATTCAATTTCAATTTACACTTAGTAAAATTTTAACAAAATAGCTACAAATGCAATCTTTAAACCAAATTAATTGGAATTTCAGTTTGAATACTACAACAACAACATTCAATTTCATTTCAAAACCCTAAAATAAAGTTAACATTCTAATCCCTAAAACAAACATTGAACAATCAATAAAGTTAACAAATCTTCTAATTAAACTACAACTATACAAAGTAATGCAACTAATAATGATAAAATGAGATTGAAAAACAAAAACCAAAAAAAACAAAAAAAAAAAAGGACTAACCCAGCTCACTGTTCAGTCGGCGGCGGCTGGTGGCTGCTCCGGTGGTTTAACTGGACGGCGTCGCCTACCTGGAGAACGCCGCTGGTAACAAGGACTGCTTAGCAAGCTAATCAACAAACCCACCTTCAAAATAAAAAATAAAAAGTAAGTGCCAAGTTCAACATACCAAGCGAATTCATTTAATTATATAATACTACTAATTTAGCTAACCTAAAACATACTCAGAAATAGGCGCACATAGTTTCACTTTAGGAACATCAAACAGTTTTGGGGGGAGATGAATGCCGGTGGTGGGAATTTCGGGGGAGATGAGTTTAGAGAGGGTAAATATTTTTGAAAGAGAAGAGAAAGTTTTGGGGGGAGATGAAATATTTTCATCGAGCCGTGTGGCTGTATTATTTATTGAACTTTTTCGACCGCATGTGCTCGAAAAAATTAAGTCATATTTGACTTAAATTTTTAGCGAAATTTGATTTTTTTATATTTATATAATTTACTTTTGTGTAAAATGATTTTTTTTTCATTTATTATTTGTACAAAAAAAATTCGACCTCGTGCGGTCGAAATCATATTTTCCCGTAAAAAAACGACCCCATGTGGTCGAAATACTAAAGAAAATGAAAAAAAAAATTGGAAATTTCGACCACATGATGTCGATTTTTTTACCAAAAGTGAGGTCGAAATTTCCAGGTCGAAAATACCTGTTTTTTTAGTGGTGAGTCAAGCTGTCAGAATGGGAAAAATGGACAAGTTCAGAGGCCAAATATGCATTAAACCAAAAATAAATAATGCATGAATTGTAAAATACTTATTCCACTTTCTAACTGGTATAAAATATTATATTAAAACAATACCGATTTCTAGATCATGATTAGTTTGACTTATTCTTAAAATCAACAAAAAGAGTAAACACGTGTCAAATGTAATGGAAATGATTTAAATTCGTTCTCTTTCATTTATTGGATTTCAAATCCTTAATATTAATTCACTGCTAAAAAATGTCTCTCCTTCCGCCTAGTGGATCCAATTGCCTTTAACACTGATTTTCAGGTTAAAAACACCCTTCCTTTTAACGGAATTATGAATGACATATGTAAGGCTTTAATTAAATAGGTGATATTGATGTATTGGTCCGCGTGGCTCCAACCATAAGTAACCCGATCAGTCTAGAAACCATTTGTTCGTACTCAATTTCTTCGATGCTTCGCATTTTGCGATTGAATAGATTCAAAAGAAAACAATGTCTTCTTCGTTTGAAGCTGTGATTATTAGTTCAAAGCCTGTGCAAACGAACTCCAACATATCCCAAATTCGTTCAACCCAATCATCCTTTAACAATGGTGAAATCTTATAAATTTTGCCCCAACTATTTCGAACAAATAAATTGATATGGATCAAGTTATTTATGATTTGGGTCTAGCATCCACGTGGACCAATATATTAGTATCCACCTATTTAGCTAAAGTCACACATATATCATTTCATCATCATCCCATTAAAAGGGGAAATATTTTTAACTCTATAGGACAATTGAGGTCCAATAGGTGGAAGGAAAACTATTTTGTAACTCAAATATTAACTCTAGAGTTAACTGGGTTTTAGTAGGTGAAAGGAGAGCAAATTTAAACCATTTCCAATAATTTTAAGGCATTTTTTACTCTTTTCGGTAAAATCAAACTAAACGACCCCTGAGTTTTTGGACAATAAATTACAACGTCAATTTTAGTTAATGCATGAAAACAGAATGTGCGATTGTAACAAGGTGCCGTGTAATTGAGGATAACCATGTACGAGCAGTTTTGCATCTATTCCTGTCAATTGAACGAAAAAGGCTGAAAAGGATGGATGCACCATTGTTGATTTACTTCCTAGGCACCCGGAGAAGCTCTCAAACCGGACAAGTTAAGCGTTGCTCACTTTAGAATTAGATAACAAAAAAGGCATTGATTGATGGGGTTTTATGAATGGGTGTGAACAGGAAATGGACCATTGCATCTTTTCATGGAAAATATTTCATACCTCTTTACTCCTTTACTTCGTTGGCTATTGGCTATGAATACTTAAGCCATTTTCATAAGATTTTTAATATGAAAATACTGAAACTCTCTTCTCTTTATACGCATTGCTTTCAAATAAAAATTAGTCAGTGTCATGTGATTTTGCTGCCATCTGAAAGTTCGTTGCAGATCGGCATTTGAGGTATCGCTATACCGGTGATGGTAATCCGCTCTATCCTGGGAGGAAATAATCCGTAACTTCGGATACTTTGAGGGATTAAGTTCCTTAAGGACACACTGTAAATTAGGTGGGCTCGGATTTGCTCATCCTTATTATGCTTCTTCTCCATTTCTGTTTTACTTTAATTGTTTAGTTTCCATATCATATTTTCGATACAGATTTTCTAACAGTTAGATACGAACAAATGTTGAATCTAGCCTATACTTAGATTCCACATTTGTTCATTTTCCCTTTTTGTAAGCATAATTTCCGAGGTTTGTCTCACTGTTTAGGAATGAGCCTTTTCATTCCCTTTGGTTAGGTAAGGCATCTTCTTCTCTAGTAATTTTCAGTTCATTAATCTATTGGTAGGTCAAACCCGGCCCCCTCCGCGGTTTTTGATAAAGAATAATGGAAGAAGTTGCACGGGTTGCGCTTCAAATTAAATGGCCAAGTTTTTAATTTTTTGCCTTTTAAAATCGAACCCATGCCTAGTAGGGCATAAGTTTTTTTAGGGTGTGAACATAATCTTTGGGTAGTATAATATATACAAAAATATAAATTTATGCCCAGCAAAATAATTATTTGTCTTGAAGGGCAAACAATAGAGACCATCACAAAAATAGGGACAAAAGCGCAAATGATAATGTAATATAGAGTAGAAAAAATGCCTATCTTGAATATGGTCCCGGAAATATCGAAAACAATTGTAAGAAATTGCACGAATTGCCCTTCAAATAGGCTGGTCTTTAGTTTTTGCCCTGTACAGCACTTCATCACCACTTGATACAAGACTATCAAGGAAATGGAATCTTTTAATGATAGAAGTGTGTATTCACATAATATTCTTTGTCATAAGTGGTGTATGGAAGTTTAAAAATATTTGATCAATCTCTACACTTATTATTGATAATTTTAGAGATTTAATTTCTGCAAAGACTGGTGTTATATTATCAAGATAATTAGTTGTTATAGAGGGATAATTTTATAAAAGCATACTGTTACAAAAAAACGATTCCGAAAAAAGTGGCTTTTATTGTGAAATGTGTGTTATATATGGTGGCTGCTATAGAAAGGTTTAACTAAACTATAATCAATTTATTTGGCAAATCTAATCAGAGCCAATATTTTGGTCATTGACACTTCTACCCTTAGTTTGTCTTGGTCTTTAATTTTTGCCTCTCATCTTGGTCTTTAATTTTTGCCTCTCATAACAAATAACTTTTAACTGAGCATAAGTTTATATTTTCGCATTATGATATTGCATAACTTATGCCTTGCACCCTTACAGAATGTATTAGCTTTATTTAATTTTTAATTTGTAAAATATGCATAAATTTTTAGATTATAAATATATATTAGTTTTTTATCCTTTTAAACTATTAAGATTATAAAAATAATAATTTTGGATAATTTTTGCCTATAATAGTCAAATAATATTCAAGTATCAAATGTTGTTACACGTGTATAACGCTCTATAACTATAGATGCCAAAAAATGTCATAAAGACTATAGTAGGCCTTATAATGGGGCGAAGTGCATAAATACCCAATTCTAGGACCGCTATTTATGTTGTAGCATAAGTTATTTTTTTATAAATTTATCCACATTTGAACAATTTCAGACATACGAGACTGAAGTTGCAAAAGTTGCGTATGAAGTTTGGGAAACTTCAGACATTTTTAGCATGAAGTGTGGTCTTATCAAGGCCAAACTTTGTACATTTTTTATTAAAATTTATCCTTGGCTTGCCAAGGTCGTCTACTTTGGCATTTTTTACTAACAATTTGAACATTTTTACCCAAGTTATGGTCTTGGCACGGCCTAATTTTGAACAATTTTTACCGAAGTCATGACCTTAGCAAGGCCGAATATTGAACTTTTTTTATTGAAGTTGTGGCCTCAGCAAAGCGGAGCTTCAGACATTATAATTGAAGTTTAGGGCCTTCAAGAAATGCAAATATAATCACGCTTCATACTGTGAGAGGAAACACATACTAGTGGGATGGATTATAGAATTGGATGTATGTATTACATCATGGACCATAAAATGTATTCTACATCAAGAGGCAGCTATTTATGAAAACGTAACAACTTTTTGCTACGAAAACTTAAAAACTAACGTAACAGCTCAATGGATAGAATACATCTGGACATAAAAATGCATATGTATTCATATAGAGTTTGACATCATTACCTAGGTCGCGTGTCTAAGAATATAAAAGAGTTGATAATCACAAAATTTTAGTGTCTCAAACACCTCTTAGCGATTCTCTATTTCAAGGTCAAGATGATAAATGATACCCGACTATGATTTAGTTTTACTTTATTGCACACGAGTATATGGGTGTTCAACAAAAATACAAAATAGGGACCAAATCAAAGAAGAAAAAACGGAAAATAACCACACTTCAGTTTTAACAAAATGTAGCAGGTAAAGAATGAGAAACAGAAGGAGAAGAACTAAGAAGATAAAGTTTGTCAATACTGAGCACAAAATATTTTGTTGAATCCGGAAAATGTTTGTTCCATAGCTCCTATTTTTAGGTACCTTTATAGTATGAGAATCAAGTAACTATAGTGTCCCGAAAATTTTCGTTAAGACTTAAAGAGTTAAACTGCTTCAAACAAGTGCGCACAAAACTGACTTCAAACTGACGCAAAATCCCAATGTATAAGGAATGAGGCTCTTGTTCTGGAGACTTTACCAGAAAAATGAAGTCTGAAAAAATGGAGCCAGCCCAAAAAATCGAAAAAAAGATTCTTGTTGGTTTTATTTTAAAAAAATCTATAAAATTAATTTGGTTTGGTAAATAAAACACCCAAACCAAACCGACCTATGTATACCCCTAGTCATGAAATAAAGATCTGTTGAGTATGCGGACATTTGCATTCCTACAATCGTATTCTAAAATCTTGTGACTATCGGTGACAATATATATGTATTATGTTTTTGGAATTATAAGTTTGTCGCTTTAGAAACTAGCAATAAAAGAGTTTGTTTCTTTCTTATTCTGTCTTCATTTCCTCTTGAGCGTAATGATTGTTCCATAGCTCCTTTTTAGTTCCCTTTTCAGTATGAGTATCAGGTTACTAATCAATTGGTTGATTGTTGGTTTTGTGCCCTTAACTATGGAAGAGTTTAATAGAGTAACTTATGCTCCCTCCGCCCGCTTTTAAGTGTCTTACTTTCATTTTTTGTTTGTCTTAAAGAGAGTATCTCTTTTCATATTTAGTAAGTTGACAATTCAAACATCCTACATCACAAGTTTATAACCATAAGATTTAAAGGACATTTTAGTAGATTATACACATTTTAATTTAAAAACACGAGATTCAAAAGTCTCTTTATTTCTTAAATTTCGTGGCTAATCAAATTAAAACACTTAACTTGGGATGGAGGGAGTAAATGTTTATATGCTGATGGTATTAAAAAAGTTTGTTAGAAGTTAATAGGCATAAAAACAACCGAACCAAACCGACCTGTGTATACTCCTATCCAGTGGCGGAGCCACACTATGCTGAGGGTGTTCATCCGAACCCCCTCGGCGGAAAAAAACACTGTTTTTACAAGGTTAAAATTATTTTTTATGTATATATATTAGATGTTGAACCCCCTTAGGCTTCTTCGTATATTTATTTTTTTATATTTTGAACCCCCTCGGCGGAAATCCTAGCTCCGCCACTGCTCCTATCATGAAATAAAGATCTGTTGAGTGTGTGGACAATGCATTCCTACAATCGTATTCTAAAATCTTGTGGCTATCGACGACAATATATAGGTACTATGGTTCTGGAATTATAAGTTTGTTGCTTTCGAAGATAGCAATAAAAAATGTTTGTTTCTGTCTTATAAGTCTTCATTTCCTTTTGAAAGTAATGATTGTTCCATAGCTCCTTTTTTGTTCCCTTTGTAGTATGAGTATCAGGTTAATTACTAATCAATTGGTTAATTGTTGGTTTTGTGCCCTTAACTAGGGAAGGGTTTAATAGAATAACTTATAAATATGTTTTATATGCTGATGGTATGAAAAACTCCAGGGGAATACAAAGAAAATCGACAAACCGCATCAATCGATAATTCTAGTCAAACCAAGAAAAAAAACCCCACTAATGATTTGGTTTGAATTGGTTTGATATTGAAAAAAAAAACAATCATAATTGGTTTGGTTTTAACTAAAAAAAATCAAACCAAACCAAACCAACTCGACATTACATGTATGCAATTTTTAAAATATTTTATATATAAAATTATTTATTTGTAATGTAATTTATAAATATTTCTTCATTTTAATCGTAGTTTTTGTCTTTAACATATTTGTTCAAACTTCAATTTAGAATTTTTAATGGTCCAATAAGTTTTATAACCCATAAATGTTAGTAACTCAAATAGAATTCAAACCAAAACCAAATTAATACTAACGCTAACAAAAGAAATTCAATTCTACCCTAGGAATGAGAATAATCTCGGACATCTACTCTTGATGAAAATACATGGCTTAATTTTTATTTTATTTTCCTTGTAATGTTATTAATACTTATTTGATGTACTTATTTTAGCATGACTTGGTATTTTGTTATTATGATTATTTTCATTATGGCTTATTAATTAACAATATTTACTTATGCGATTTCATTATCTTTTTTTTTTTGTTGAATATTTTATTACAACATCACTCATCACACACATTGTGTTATTTTTTTAAGAAACACCTTGATTATATAGTTGTATCTTGCTAGGACTAAAGAATTATTTGAAGAAAAGCTACGTATATTTTGTATGAAGACTTTGCCGGAAGAAAAAAATCGAAAACTCGAGAAAACCAAAAAATTCAATAATAAACCGAAGGTTGAAAAAATTCGACTTTTGTTGGTTTGATTTGATTTATAGATTTAAAAATCTGATACAATTAATTTGATTTGATATTTGAGAAACCTGAACCAATCCGGTTCATGTGCGTACACCCCTGAAAAAACCTATTAGAAGTTAATAGGCATAAATATGTAACTTTTGATATCCAGTCTGATGTGATAACTTAAAATAGAATAATAACCTATATATGATAATCGATTTATTAATTGCATGATACTATAAAAAAAAAATTATTATCTATATAAACAACTTAATTAATTTTATAGAAACCAAAATACCAACGGATTCAAGCCTATGAATTATATCTAGATTATTATCAGATTGTTTCTGTTATTTGTTTATTAACAGAGCATTCGAACTTTTTTTTACGCGAGATTCCGCAAGTATGATTCTAGTTATAATAATTACTCTGTAAGGTAAGGTACGTTGATATGAGAATGAAGTCATTCGTTGGTTTATACCTTATCGAAGTCGAATCATGTAGCAGTCAGAAAGTGTAATCATGCTAAATTTGATGAACTCATAAACGAGAAAAGTAATTAAAAGCCACAAATTAACTCATAGAGTCATAGTTGTACTTTATATACATATAGATTCTTGGCCAATGGAATTGTTTATATGAGGATTAAAAATACGAATAATGTTATGTGTAGAATATATAATACGTGCATTGTTATATAAAAAGTAAGTAGTGCATGAATTGTAAAATACTTATTCAACTTTCTAGCTCATATAAAATAATACATAATTTTTCATATAACTTTATATTAGTTAACAATGTTACTTGTGCAAATTTTAACACCGATAAAACAAAAGTCATATAAAGTTATATACGGAGGTTAACTATCATATTTCATAGCAAATATTATATTAAAACAATACCAATTTCTAGATCATGATTAGTTTGGCTTATACTTAAAATCAATAACAAGGGTAACACGTGTTAAATGTACTAGAAATGATTTAAATTTGTTCTCCATTCATCTATTGGATTTCAAGTCCTTACTATTAATTTTCTGGTTAAAAATATTTCTCCTTCCGCCTAGTGGACCCAATTGCCTTTAACGTTGATTTTTAGGTTAAAAATACCCCTTCTTTTAACGAAATTATGAATGGCACATGTGGGGCTTTAATTAAATAGGTGACACTGATTTATTGGTCCGCGTGACTCCAACCATAAGTAACCCAACCAATCCGGATTGATCGAAAATAGCTAGAAACCATTTGTTTGTACTCAATTTCTCGATTCTTCACTTTTTGCGATTGAATAGATTCAAAAGACAACAACGTCTTCTTCGTTTGAAGCTGTGATTATTAGGTCAAAGCCGGTGCAAACAAACTCCAACCGATTCTAGATTCGTTCAACCCAGTCATCCTTTAACAATGGTGGAATCTTATAAATTTTGCCCCAACTATTTCAAACAAATAAATTGATATGGATCGAGTAATTTATGAGTTGGGTCTAGTATCCACATGGACCAATATATCAATATCCACCTATTTAACTAAAGCCATGCATATGTCATCTCATCATTATCCCATTAAAAGGTAAAACATTTTTAACTCTAGAGGGCAATTGAGGTCCAATAGGGGAAGAAAAAGGTTTTTTTTTTTAACTCAAATATTAACACTAGAGTAAAGGAAAGCAAATTTGAACCATTTTCAATACTTATAAGGCATTTTTTACTCCTTTCCGTAAAATCAAACTAAGCGACCCTAAGTTTTTGGACAATAAATTACAACGTCAATTGTAGTTAATGCATGAAAACAGAAACTGTGTGATTGTCGCAAGGTGCTGTGTAATTGTGGATAACCATGTACGAGCAGTTTTGTATATATTCCTGCCAATTTGGACTCAAAAGGCTAAAAAGGATGGATGCACCATTGTTGATTTACTTCCTAGGCAGCTCAAGGAGCTTTCAAACTGGACAAGTTAAAGCCTTGGTAACTTTAGAATTTAGATAGAACAAAAAGGCATTGATTGAATGGGAAATGGACTTGCACCTTCTCATGAAAAAGGTTTCACATCTCTTCACTACTTTACTTTGTTGACTATAAATACTTAGTCATTTTCATCAGATTTTTAATACGAAAATACTGAAACTCTCTTCTCTTTATATATATGCATTGTTTTCAAATAAAAGTCAATCGGTATCGTGTGATTTTGCAGCTGTCTGAAAGTTCGTTGCACACTGGCGTTTGAGGTACCGCTATTTTGGTGAGGTATTCCGTTCTATCCTTGGAGGAAATAATCTATAACCTCCTATACTAATTCGGGGGATTAAGTTCTTCGTTAAGAACACACTGTAAATTCAATGGGCTCGGATTTGTTCATCATTATTTATGCTTCTTCTCCATTTTTGTTTTACTTTGGTTGTTTAGTTTCCAGATTATATTTTCGAATACAGATTTTCTAACAGTTTGATACGAACAAATATTGAATCTACTCTATACTTATATTGCCTGGGTTTGTCTCACTGTTTAGGAATGAGCCTTTTCATTCCCTTTAGTTAAGTGAGGCATTTTCTTCTCTTGTAATTTTCAGTTTATTAATCTATTGGTAGGTCAAACCACCACCACCACCCCCCCACCCCCACCCCCCACTCCCCTTTCCGAGGTTTATGATAAAGAATAATGCAAGAAATTGCACGGGTTGCGCTTCAAATTAAATGGGGAAGTTTTAATTTTTGGCCTTTAAAATCGAACTTATGCCTAATAGGGCATAAGTTCTTTAAGGACGCGGACATAACTTATGGGATAGTTGTCACGCCCCGAACCATGGACTGGGCGAAACACGGCACTCAGTGCCTTACTACATGTGACCGAGCGAACCACATGGCTTGCTGAATCATTATGAGACGTTTCATAAGCGGAAAAAGACATGAATGCATAGTGAGCCTTTGTAAAACATAGTAAGTCATAATATTAAATAGAAATACTTGTTTAAATCATGACTGCGGATAATATCATCAATGAGCCAAAATGGCTAACCGACTCTGAAAGTTTGACATAACATAACTGACTTGTCTAGTCTATGAAACCTCTAACATGAGTCTGAACTACTAATCATAACTTTGGGACAAGGCCCCCAGCATACCTTAAATGCATAACTGACATAAAAGTAAATAATGACCAAACCCCGAAGGAGATGGGGCTCACCAAAAGCTAATACGTGGATGATCCTATTGAGCAGATGCACCGTCCTGTAAATCCATACCTGCCTCGTGAAATGCAGGCCCCTGGGCAATAGAAAGGGGACGTCATCACATTGAATGTACTGGTATGTAAAGCAACTGAATGAAATAAACATGGTACATGAAATAACATGATAAGGGCTGAAACTAAAACTGAAACCTGGTCATGAACATGAGTATCTGACATAGACATAATTGCATATACATATATAATATTGGTATAGGACATGAATTGAAATTGAATATAACCTGAACATGAGCATGAAGCGTGAGTAAAGTCTGAAAACAGTAAATCAATGGAAATACATGTATATATAACTGCTTGTAACGTAGGGAGTGCTATAATATAACCGACAACATGATATGTTACTTGTGTCCTACCAGCAGAACACTCACACCTTGCCAGGGATATGAGATTTAAATAATAATAATAAGCATGTAAGGATCCAAACTGCATAATGAAGATGTTTCCACCTTGCTGACAACCCTTATCCTACGATGGCTACATAGTTTCAGGCTTTACTGAGCCTTCTTAGTTAACTAAGCAACTTCCAAAAACATGAACATGATATAGTTGGCTAAGAAGCCCATGATTTTCGTGAAATAACTTGTAAACATGGTTTCATGGAATAACTTGTACTTGGCATGTATGCATCTTGAATCATGGCATGAAGATAATTATATAATACAATTGCATGGAAACTTGTAGACATGTAGGATATTCGTGAGATAAGCATTTTTATTTAAAAACATGCAAGCAAGAACCCATGGAATACGAGATATGGGTTTTCATGGATTACAGACAGATTCTTAATAATCAAAATGAAATATCAAGAACACAATAACGAGATTATATCACAAAGCTTAATATAATATAGTCCATGGACCTAGGGTTATCATGAACATGGCTAAAACCCTAGTTTTTGGAGAACTTGCGTATAATCATGGAAGAAGGAGCGTGGGGAAGAACAGTGATGTTCCCACAGGTAGATAGCAACCCTACATACCTTAATCGTTCCAAAACTTGAAGAAAGTCTGAATCTTTGAAGAAGAATTCCAAAAGCTTTGAATTTGAAACCTTGAGAAGAGTTTTCACTGATTTTCATAGCTACTGTTCGTGGCTCAAAGGATACTTCTTTGAACCTCTAAATCCAATATTCACTGTTCATATTTTAGACTTATGTGTTATGAACACTCAGTTAAAATTTGGGCTCGATCCAACGGTTAGATTATCGGGAAACACCAAATTAATATGGCTGGTGGAATGAAACTCAACAGAAAAATACTAGAGTTTTCTCCAACTTTTTACAACTCTTGATTTTTTTAGGGTAACGGGATGGATGGATTTATTATAGTCTTTATAAATGATAAATCTTGTATAATACAAAGGTTCTTGATTAAAATATTTACCTTGGAGGAAACCTTATGAAACTAGATTGTCAAACCAAATACTTAGAGGTTTCTTGATTTTTCTTGATTGCAAGAATGAGTTTCTTGAAAGATTGAAGTGCTTAGGTTCTTTAGGGATGGAGGTAGAGAGAAAGATCGAACTTATGCCTATAAATTCTTTAAGGTACGAGGCATAACTTATGCGATATCATGATCCAAAATATAAACTTATGTCTAGAAAAAAGTTATTTATTATGAGAGGCGAAAATTAAAGACCAACACAAAATAAGTGCAGAAGTGTCAATGACCAAAAAGTATTGGCTTAGATTAGATTTGCCAGATAAATTGATTACAGTTCAGTTAAATCTTTCTATAATAGCCACCATTATAACAACATTTCACAATAAAAGTCAATTTTTTTCGAAATCGATTTTTTGTAACAGTGAGCTTTTACAAAATTACCCCTCTATAACACTAATCCCTTTGATAATATAACAACCGTCTTTACATAAATAAAATCTCTAAAATTACCAATAATAAGTGTAGATATTTGATCAACTATTTTAAATTTTAATACACCACTTATGACAGAGAATATTATGCGAGTGCACACTTCTATCATTAAAAGATTCCATTTCCTTGATAGTCTTGTATACAGTGGTGATGAAGTGCCGACATTTTGTTAACGGAAAAGGGCCAAAATTACCCCTGAACTTTGAAAAATAGTTTATATATGCCCTTAGTTATACTTTGGGGCTATTAATACCCTCACTATTACAATTTGGAACAAATATACCCTTGTGTTTAACGGAGTGCCACGTGTCAAGCTGACAGTGGCCAACCCATTAAACCCTTATATTTCATCTAGGTCAATTAAAATCGGATCCGACCCAACTAAATTAAATCACCAAACATGTTAATAATACATCTCTCTACCCAAATAACCCTAAATCAGACCTACAATCTCTCTCTCTAAAATATACCGTCTCTGACCCCTCTCTACAGCAACTCGCCGCCGAACTCACCCATCGTCGAACACCTCTCTCTCTTTCAGGTATGGTTCTTTCCTCCATTGTTCTTTAGGTATGTATCTTTGTTTTGCCTTTCTCACTCATTTCTTTTGTTTTCATTTGACTTAATGGTTTTGGGCAAGAAAGTATTTAAGTAGGGCCAAATGGGTTCAGATGGGATACAAATATGAAGAAGATCTGAACTGAAATGGCTTGAAAGATGATTGCTTAATGATATTTTAATTAATGCCTAATGTTTTAAGCCTTAGATTTTAGTGAAGTTGCTGAGACATTGGAAGTGTCGTGTTTTTTTGGATATTGATAATCATCAAAAGATGAATTCCACTGTATTTGAAGCGGTGAAAACTGATTTGAAGAAAGAACTTTGACATCACTCCATTGTTGATCCCACCTTCAATTTTCAGTGATTGAAGGCTTACAATGTCCGAAATTAGTTGTAATTCAACAAAGATTTGTCACTGTGGTGTTGCTCGTTGTTTCACTTCGAAAACACCTTCAAATCTTGGTAGGAAATTCTACAAGTGTCCTAAACCTAAAGTAAGTTTTATTATTGAATTATTTGTCCAGAATTTTGGTTTGATGTTTCAATTCAAGTGTTGATAATTTTTTTGTATTTTTATTGGTTTGGACAGGCTGAAAACTGTGGTTTTTGGGCGTGGCTAGATAATTTTCCGGACAATGCTTTGCTGGAAATAAGTGATTTGAAGGGTAAATTGGAAGTGGCTACGGTGAAAATGGACAATTTAAGAGAGTCGTTGAATGCTGTTAAGCTTGAAAGAGACAACTTGAAGAAAAAGGTCGATACCTTAGAGGCTATAAACAACTCTCAAGTGAACAAATCAAGGGAATTGGAAGAGAAGATGTTAAAGTTGAAGATGTTGTTTATGATTTCATTGGCCGTATTAGTTGGATTTTTTGTCGCTAATTTGGAATGAATTATGCTTGTTCTAGTAGTAGAAGTGAAAGGCTTGTTTAGGTAGATGATGATGTTTAGGAGTAGAAGTGTTGGTTTGTAAGATAGTTTGAATTGTGATATATGTTTAAGTAATTCTTGCAGCAGACTTATGTTATAGAGGAAGCTTTCTCATTTTACTCCTTTCTTACCTTTATGACTGAGAACAGTGAGGAATTTGTTGAATTAGCATTGATAACATTTTTCTAGGGAACTAATGTCAGTGAGAAGAAATATATGTAATGAAAGGAAAAGAAAAAAAATATACTCTTTCCATATGAAAAAAACTAATGGCAGCCTTTAAAAAATGATACTGCCAAAAGGAAAAGTTTCATGATGCCAAGATGGCTTGACAACTTGTTATTGCTCATAATGCTATTGTCTCTTTTAATTATGGCAGTGATGAATTTGGTGCTTATAAATAGGTATAACCTTCCAAAAAGGCCCTTTGTTGGAAGAACAAAAGAAACCAAAAAAACAAAAGAAATGCTTGTATTTCAACCGCACAACTGCATATTTCAACTGCAGTTTCTGCACATTGTCAACTACAAACTAGACAGTTTCTGCACATTTTTAACTACAAAACTGCAGTTTCTGCACCTTTTCAACTACAAAACTGCAATTTCTGCACATTTTGAACTACAAAACTGTAGTTTCTGCACATTTTCAACTACAAAACTGCAGTTTCTGCACATTTTCAACTACACAACTGCAGTTTCTGCGCATTTTTAACTATGCAACTGCATATTTTAACTGCATTTTCTGCACATTTTCAGCTACACAACTGGACAGTTTCTGCACATTTTCAGAACTACACAACATCTCAGAAACTAAGCAACTGCACATTTCAACTAAACATAATTCAATTCAACAAAACAACTGCACATTTCATACACCATAAATATGCTAAATAAAATGTCAACCACAATACAAAATAAGCCAATAGTTGTATGGATGTCATACTATAACCCCAAAAACCACACCCTAAGTCATAATGTGGCATCCATTTAGTTTGACCATTACATAATTAGCAAATTAAGAGTACTGTCTTAAGCAGTAAATGCATCACCATAATTCACAAAAAACTAACATTTCACAAAGCTAAATCAACTGTTAGATCCCCTTCTTGGATTCAACTTCCCAATCCTCTCTTGAACTTGAGCCTCCAGCTGGTTGGTAGTAACTGCATTATTCCCTTGCCAAGTTAAGCTTGTTAATGAGACTGGAAGATTAGTTGCCTCAATAACACCATTGTGGTCACCTCTAAAGCTTATTGCCTTTCTTCCAGTTGGTTCTTGTGCTTTTTGCCTCATTTGAAGTCTTGTGGAAAATTCAGAAATCACTTTAGGCCTTAGAAAAGGGTCTTTATCATCTTCCTCAACTAAAGGATATTCAAAGTTAGGAAATAGGGTGCTGCTGCTACTAGAAGCATGCCCATAATGCATTGGAGTAGGCATGGGCTGATTGTCTTGGGTTGGTTGAGGGGCTGTTAAGTTGATTTCTTCTTCAACTTGGGAATTTTCATCTCCATCAACTAAGCCCCTAGTCTGCCTCTTTTTGCTCCTAGCGAGCTGCTTTTTCTTAGCTTGCTGCTTGCCTTTCTTTGGCTACAAAAAGGCAAAAAAAAAAATCATTAGAAAACAGTTAATTATACTAAAATAAGATACACAACAGTTAATAGATGTGTTAATTTACCTTGTCACAGCCCCTAACATTATGATTTGGCTCTCCGCAATTGCTACAAGTCATCACTCTAACTTTCCTTGAAAGCTTCCATTCACCTTGCCTCTTAAGGGCCTCATCTTTCCCTCTATCCCTCTTAATCCTGAGTCTGCTAGCAAGTTTGACGAAAGCAGGTGGTTCCATAGCCTGAAAAGGGTCAACATTCCAAAATTGTGCACCCCTAATAGTCTGCAACTTGTGTTTGTATGCTTGCTTGAATACCTCGTTGCTATGATACCAATGTATCTCAGAAATAGGATCAATTTTCTTGTGAATCATGGCCTTGATTGCATGTGGACATGGGATTCCAGTAAGATCCCATGTCCTACAAGTACACCTCTTTTGCCTCAAATTCACAACATGCCTATCATGTCCCTCTGTTACCTCATATCCACTGTCCCCATTTCCATTGACCTTGCACACTTGGGCTATTTTCAAATACTCATTATACAACTTCATTATATTAGGATTGACCAAACCATACCACTTATTCACAAATTCATCATTCTCTCTCAACCTATTCATCTCCTTAATCCTTATGTCATCCAACAACCCAATGATGGGCTTATACCTTGCTTCAAGTATCCAAGAATTGAACGACTCGGTAAAATTGTTGTCCACTCCTTGATTCTTACAGACTGTATCAAGATAAGCTCTACACCATATTTCTGGAGGATACCTGCTGATTAAGTCCTTTGCAGCAGGTTCATCCAACCGCTTCATCTGTTCAAGTTGGTCTCTAAACTCCTCAGCATAGGAGGACCATGCACCCCACCACAGAAGCTTCTTCAACTCACCTTTACTCCACCTTTTGCACCAATTTGCTTTAATGTGCTTTACACAAAATCTCTGATGTGCTTCAGGCAGTATATTATTTACTGCATCAAGCAGTCCCTACATATAAGAAACAAACAATATAAGCTATATTAATTGAAACTGGAATAAACAGACAAAACAAAAATTTGATAGAGTGGTTAACCTGCAAAAGATAGGCTGACAGCAACTGGTACAGATGAAACAATGCTCAATATTTACACTAGGGATAAATGAATAGCACCTGCTTCGGTCAAAACTGAAAACAATGTAGAACGTAAAAAAAAATAGTTTTTTAACTAAAAATACCACTACTTTAAAGACTGATAAAGTAGAACATCAAAAAAATTAGTACTTTTGACTTTATGAACTTTTGACTTTATTTTTCATTATATCCTTCTGGAAAGTAATGGCTTCATGAACTTCTGACTTTATTTTTCATTATATCTTTTCTGGAAAGGTAATGACTTTATGCCCCTTATCTTCTCAAGAACAAAATAAAGACACACTTTCTGTATAAATAAAGTTGACTAGATAAGAAACACATTTAGCATGTAGAGATGGAAATAACGTGACTGCAGTGAAAACAAGAAAAATAAAACGAAAAGGAAAATCAAGCAGAATTCAATTTAAACAAAAAAAGAATCAGAGACCAAACATTAGCAGCTGCAGTGATCACATTTAGCTCAAACATTTAACTATTCCAATCTTTAACTTCAAGACAAAAAAAAAAAAAAAAAACACATAAAAAAGCAGATAAAAAAAAGTATAGTTTACCTTCTGCATGTGTGATATGAAGGTTATTCCTTTGCCATTATGGAGTTCAAGTGAGTATTGCAACTGCTGTAAGAACCAGCTCCAAGTCCTCTTGGTCTCTTTATCAACCACTGCCCATGCTAGAGGGTAAAATTGGTTCATACTATCTTGACCAATAGCAACCAATACTTGTCCCTTGGCTTTTCCTTTAAGGAATGTACCATCTAACCCAATAAATGGTCTTAATCCTTCCTTAAAACCCATTTTCAATGCCTTGAAACAAATATACATTCTCAAAATTTTCCTTTTATCCTGAGCTAGTGCCTCCTTGGACAAATTAATCACAAAATCACTTCCAGGATTTGATTTTCTCAATTCATTTGCATAAGCCTCCAGTTTTTTGTAATTATCTGTAAAACTACCTTCCAGAGTTTCCAGAACCTCTCTTTTGGCTCTTTTGCCTTTTCCTTCACTTGCATTTAAATCAAAAACTCTATGTAAGTCAGCCCTCATATCTTTAACCTTGTATATTGGGTTATGTTGTAATTTTCCCTTGAAATATTAAGCTATGGTATTAGAGTTAATCAGTGGGTTATCATATACTACACCACAATCACTATGAGGAATTAAAGTCTTAACAGTCACTCCAATAGTAGTCCCATCATCAGATATGTGGCATATGAATGGGCAGCCTGTAGCATCACATAAATATCTCACCCTATGCCTATCACTTTTTTCAACAACTAACTCTTTCTTGTTTGTCAGTGCAAAAAGTCTACAGAAATTCCTTGCTTCTGGTATGTCCTTGAAGGTCATACCCTTAACTAACTCCCTAAAATCACTCAAATTTTCAGTGATAGCCCTTCTCTTGTGGGTAGCAAGTCTCTCTAATTCCTCACTATCATATTCTGGACAATCAGATACCATACCATTCTCATCCTCACTGTCACTATCACTACAATCTGTCCCAACCTCAGTAAAAAAATTGGGTACTAAGAAAAGTGACTCATCATTTGTTAGAATATTTGGAACATGCACATCTATCCCAAGTTCATTAATAGAATTAGGTACAGAGAAAAATGATTCATCATTTTGTAGAATATATGGAAGATGCACAGCTATTTCACATTCATCAGTAGCAAAGAAATGAATGACATGGTATTCTTCAGAGACAAATGATAATAATTTCCTAATACCTTTATCACCTTCTAATTCAAAGTACTTTCCAGATGGTCCAGCAACAATTAATTGTTGGACACCACCAAATCCTAACTGGGAAGTGTACTCATTTATAATGTCAATATAAGATAATAAATCAGGATCATACCCTCTCCAATAATGAACCCATTTTTTTTCATACAATACATGTGGTTCTCTAATCCAATTACCACCATGATGGAAGAATAAGTTGACTTTTATCATCTTAATAACCTGCAATTAATTAGTAAATAAAGCAGTTAATTAATAAGGGACCACACACAATAGGATAAAAATGAAAAAAGAATTCAATTACTTTGGGTACCACACGCAGTAGTATAACAATAAGGGACCCCCTCATAAATGTAAAACCTTGCAGCCATGTAGGTATGGAAAATAAATGAACTTTTATTCTTTAACTTAAAAGTTTAATGTCTTTTTTTGTACTGTCCAAGGACCACAATTTGAAAACATGGAATTGTTTATCCACTAAGCAATATAAAATTCTGGACAAAGTATAAAAAAATATGGAATTGTTTATCCTAAAACACACACTTAACATGGAATTAGGTCCATTTTTTAAGATAAAGCAGCCCAAACCCTTACGAATATGACAAAAAAGATTAAAAAAAAACACCTTTCATTATCATCACACCAGCTGAAACCAACCCTAAAACAACCCCCCCCCCCCCCTCCAAAAAAAGCAAACCTTATATTTAATCGTACCCAACCACCAACCCCACATTAATATCAGGTCCACAAGCCTACAAAACCTGAAACCAACACTAAAACCACTAAAACATAACTCCAAAAGCAAACCCGACAATTTAACCATATCCACCCATTTCGAGACCACATTAAAAAGCGTATGCAAACACATTAAACACGAAAAAATAACTAACAAAATAGAGAATCTAAGGAAAGAGTTGAAATCAGAACCCATTATTCAACGAAAATGTAACACATAAAAAACCAATAAAAGAACTTTAAAGCAGAACAGGGACGATGATGAAAATAGTACCTTCAACTCACAGAAATCACGACATAGATGAAGTTAGTTTTACTCCAGAGAGAGAGGTGGGTGGCGATTTTGGGTAGAAAGAGGTGTCGGCGGTATATTTTAGAGAGAGAGATTGTAGGTCTGATTTAGGGTTATTTGGGTAGAGAGAGATATTATTAACGTGTTTGGTGATTTAATTTAGTTGGGTCGGATCCGATTTTAATTGACCCAGATGAAATATAAGGGTTTAATGGGTTGGCCACTGTCAGCTTGACATGTGGCACTACGTTAAACACAAGGGTATATTTGTTCCAAACTGTAACGGTAAGGGTATTAATAGCCCCAAAGTATAACGAAGGGCATAGATAAACTATTTTTTTTAAATCAAGGGTAATTTTGGCCCTTTTCCATTCTGTTAATGTATTAGCTTTATTTAATTTTTAATTAGTAAGTTATGCATAACATACATTTGAGATTTTAAATTTATATAATTTTTTTATCCTTTTATAATATTAAGTATATAAAAGTAATAATTTTTGCCTATAACAGCCAAATAATATTCAAGTGTCAAATGTTGCTATACGTGTATAACGGTCAATTACTATACAAAAAATTGCGCAGATTGCCCTTCTTTTGGGGTGATCTTTAATATTTCCCCTCATATTTGTGGTCTTTAAATTTTGCTTTTCGCTTGAAAAATGGCCTTATACCTCAGATTCTGGGTTCGAACCCCCGCTCAGGCATAAATTTAAAAAAAAACAAATCGGAAGGCAAGGCTTGGGTCGCGTGTTTACCGGATCCGGCATACACTTGTTAAGGAATAACTAAAGTTATGCCGGACCCGGCATACTTATGTCTTATGAGCAAACTTTTTCTTAAGATATAGTTTAATTATGCCTTATGGGGCAGACTTTTAGTTAAGGCATAACTAAAATTATGCCCCATAAGGCATAATTTTTCCTTAAGGCATAGACTTTGCCATATAAGGCAAACTTTTAGTTATGCCTTAAGGAAAAGTTCCGCCTTATGGGGCATACTTTTAGTTATGCCTTATGGGGCAGACTTTTAGTTAAGGCATAACTAAAAGTATGCCCCTAAGGCATAAACTTTGCCGTATAAGGCGGAACATATAGTTATGCCGGATCCGGCAAAACTTTAGTTATTCCTTAAGAAGTGTATGCCGGGTCTGGCATACACGCGATCCAAGCCTTGCTTTGTGATTTTTTTTTTTTAATTTATGCCTGAGCAGGGAGTTTGAACCCAGAACCTCATAGTTTCTACGCGAAGCTCAGGATTGCAACACGAAGGGCAAAAATTAAAGACTAACATTTTGATGGGCAAAAACTAAAGACCATCCCAAAGGAAAGCCAATCCTGCGAATTGCCCATAACTATAGAGGCCAAAAAATGTCAAAACGGATGAGGTTGTTACGGAGAAGTCTTACTATAGTAGGCCTTACAATGGGGCTAAGTGCATAAATATCCAATTCTGGGACCGCTATCTATGTGGTAGCATAAGTTTTTTTTTTTTTAATAAATTTAGCCACTTTGGAACAACTTCAAACATACAAGACTAAAGTTGCAAAATTTGTGCCTGAAGTTTGTCCAACTTCAGACGTTTTTAGCATGATGTGTGATCTTGTCAAGGCCAAACTTTGTTCCATTTTTACTAAAATTTATCCTTGTCTTGCCAAGGTTAACTTTGGGCATTTTATTACTAGCACTGTGAACATTTTTACCAAAGTTGTGCCCTTGGCGCGGTCGAATTTCAAACAATTTTTACCGAAGTCATGACCTTAGCAAGACCGGATATTAAATATTTTTTATTGAAGTTATGGCCTCGGCAAAGCCGAACTTCAGACATTTTCATTGAAATTTAGGGCCTTCAAGAAATGCAAATATAGTCATTCTTCATACAGTGGGAGGAAACACATCTAATTGGGATAGATTATAGAATTGGATGCATGTATTACATCATGGACCATAAATGTATTCTACATCAAGAGGCAGTTTTTTATGAAAACGTAACAACTTTTTTCTACGAATACTTAAAAACTAACGTAATAAGCTCAATGGATAGAAAATATCTGGACATAAAAAATGCATATGTTTTCATATTGGATTTGACGTTATTACCTAGGTCACGTGTCTAACAATCTAGAAGAACTGATAATCACAAATTTTTAGCGTCTCAGACACCTCCTGGCGATTCTCTATTCAAAGGTTGTCAAGATGATAAATGATACCCGACTATGATTTAGTTCGACTATCGTAAGAATCCGCGACTTAAATAGCACAAAAAAAAAAAAGTTGAACCATACTAGTACAACAAAAAAAAAAACATAAGTAGTATTCACGCACGAATTTCGTGCGTGAAAGGACCAAATTGCAAAAACACAGTTTTGGCCTTTCACGCACAAATTTTGTGCGTGAATGGGGTCATCAAAAAAAAAAAAGGAACATTAGTAGTCACGCATGAATTTTGTGCGTTAATGTTGGGGCTTTTTTTTTTTTTTTTTTTTTTGCGTTACCTTTCCAATCACGTTTTTTTCCATACTTTGGGCAAAGATTAGTCATGTTTTAAAATCCCAAAATATCAATATTTTATATAAAACTTAATATCTTTTTTTGCGTACAATAATGTCAGCTCATTACATGAAGTCCACCTAAACGTTTGGATCGTCGTTTTAGGGGTTCTAAAGTGCCCCGAAGCAAGTTTTGAAACTTGTAATATTTATAGGGTTTTGATTAAGTGTTTTATTATATTTGAATGTACAAATTTAAATATTTGATTTAATAATAATTCATCCAATACGAGAGGTCTATACTAATTAAAAAATAATTCATTCCATTTAATTACAATACTAATTCAAAGCAATACAATAATAAATTACAACAACTTTCTGTGCGTGAAAGTGCAACAACTTACAACTAAACCCTAAAATCTGTGCGTGAAAGTGCAACAACTTACACCTAAACCTTAAAATCTGTGCGTGAAAGTGGAAAAATATATTTTACCCTTTCACGCACAGATTTTGTGCGTACATAATCTGTGCCTGAAAGTGAAAAAATTATATTTTACCCTTTCACGCACAAAATCTGTGCGTGAAAGTGCAAAAATACTCTTTCACGCACAGATTTTGTGCGTGAAAGTGGAAAAATGGATTTTACCCTTTCACGCACATATTTTGAATTAGTATTGTAATTAAATGGAATGAATTATTTTTTAATTAGTATAGACCTCTCGTATTGGATGAATTATTATTAAATCAAATATTTAAATTTGTACATTCAAATATAATAAAACACTTAAATCAAAACCCTATAAATATTACAAGTTTCAAAACTTGCTTCGGGGCACTTTAGAACCCCTAAAACGACGATCCAAACGTTTAGGTGGACTTCATGTAATGAGCCGACATTATTGTACACAAAAAAAAATATTAAGTTTTATATAAAATATTGATATTTTGGGATTTTAAAACATGACTAATCTTTGCCCAAAGTATGAAAAAAAGACGTGATTGGAAAGGTACCGCAAAAAAAAAAAAAAAAAAAAAAAAGCCCCAACATTAACGCACAAAATTCATGCGTGACTACTAATGTTCCTTTTTTTTTTTATGACCCCATTCACGCACAAAATTCGTGCGTGAAAGGCCAAAACTGTGTTTTTGCAGTTTGGTCCTTTCACGCATGAAATTCGTGCGTGAATACTACTTATGTTCTTTTTCTTTTTTTTGTACTAGTTTGGTTTAACTTTTTTTTTTGTGCTATTTAAGTCGCGAATTCCTATTGTATACAATACGAGTATGGGTGTTCAACAAAAATACAACAAAAAAAAAAAAAAGACCAAATCAAAGAAGAGAAAACGGAATAATAACCATACTTCAGTTTTACAAAATGGAGAAGGTGAAGAATGAGAAGCAGGAGGAGAAAGTGAAGGAGAAATAGGTACGGTTTAAATGGCAATGGAAAAATAGGTCACGTCGTTAAATTTTTATCTGATGTAGTGTGTACTGATTTTCAGATTATTTGCACTTTATGGCCTTTTGGAAGTTACAATTGCTATAGCAATTCCCCTTTTTTTTTTTCTTTTTTTTTTGTGGCAAATGACTTTAGTCAATCCGATTAATGGGGACATAATTTAGTTAGTGACATAAAAAACAAGAATTTTTTGCAAATGTCCCATGAATTCAATATTATGCCTACGAACACGATGCTATGTGGTTCTTGCTAATTACTATATAGACGCCATAAATTGAAATGACCATAAAATAAGGACCCTCAAACATATTTGGCCGCTTGGTTAGAATAATTACAACCGTTAATCAAATATACAATAAAGATACATTAATTATACGTAAAATAGGTATAGTATATGCATATTGTATATAAGAGAAGGGAATAATTACATTTTTTGACCGAGTTTAAAACTAATAGTCAGAAAATATATGTGTTTTGCACATTAAGTATAACTATACATGCAATATGCATATTATATACATAGTCTTTGTATATTTTGGCTAGCACACGTAATTAATTTGGCTCAAAAGGCCAAAAATTTAAACAAAAAAAAAAGTCTCCAATATATATATATATATATATTTCGACTATTATTTTGTTACATAGGTTACACAAAAAATCTAAAACAATACTCTGGTATAATGGAAGGCATATCAGGACTTTTTTTTGTTCCCCTTCGATGTCCGGTACCCGCATTAGAGCCCGACTAATTCAGTTTGCGTGACATAAGGCTCTCTCGAGAGAAGAGCTCTGTACCAAGCCCCATCCGCTGCACTACTCGTTAGGCACATCAGGGCTAGGGAAGTGGATTTTTCCTTGTGTTCTGGCCTTCAAGCTAATCTTGGCAAGAGTGTTGTGTATCTTAGTGGAGTATCAATGCTTGAACAAAATAAAATCATGCAACGCTTAGGTTAATATTTTGGTGAACTTCCTTTTAAGTACCTAGGAGTTACATTGGAAACTAAAAAGATTTCCCTTCTCAAGTGGCAACCACTAGTAGACAAGATCACATCCAGAATCTCATCATGGACTTCTAATAACTCCTATACAGGGAGGGCCCAGCTTATTCAATTAGTCATTTTTGGTATCTAAGCATATTGGGCCCAAACTCTTCACCATCCCAGCTAAGATATTATATCTCATTGATGCCCATTGTAGAGGTTATTTATGGTCAGGCAGTGGCACAATAACAAAGAAAGCATTAGTTGCATGGGAATCAGTATGCACTCCTAAATGTGTTGGAGGAATTAATCTCACTAATGTTTCTTGTGGAATAAAGCAGCTTTAATCAAAACTTTATGGGATACAGCTCATAAGCAAGACAAACTATGGGTAAAGTGGCTTTATGTGTATTACATCAAGAACCAGATGATAGAAGAGATGCCAAAACAAGCTTGCTGGCTGATTAGGAAGATATTTGAATGCAAAAACCAATTCCAACAGCTGCAGCATATCAGACAGATTTATTGTCAACTATTGACTCCTTTGCCTAGAGATGCGTGGAAAGGAATGATATATCAAAATGTAGCAAGATTTACAACTTGGTTGCTCATACTAGGGAGGTTGTCTACCACTGATAGATTGCTAAATTGGGGAATACAAGTGGATCCTGAATGTTCTTTATGTCATCAACATGCTGAATCTAGAGAACACCTGTTTGTGCAATGTGACTATGCAAAGCAAACTTGGACTAAGATGGAACACTGGATGGGAATGCAACAAAGTACAGTTACCACATGGGAGCAACACATGGCCTAGCTACTGCAAAATTCACGAGGAAACACAAAACAGGCTCAAGCTTACAAAATGATATACTCAGAAATTGTGTATGGCATCTGGATGGAGAGAAACAATATAATCTTTGAGAAGAAGTGTTGATACTGAAGTAATGTGGATGGAGAGATTGCATATGTTGTCAGGCAACTTACATAAATGACTACATTTTGGGGAGTTTTTTAAGCATAGCTACACTTTTGCTAATTACATTTCGTAGCTACAGTAGATTGTATTCACGGGCTACAGTAGATTGTATTCAAAATTTGGCTGAGTCAGATTTCGCTGTATTCAAGTCAGATTTCGTTGTATTTAAGTCAGATATATTCAACTAAGTTGTATTCAAGTCAAATGTATTCAACTCAAGTATATTCATTTGTAGCTACTTGTACATTGTATTCACTTGATTATATTTAAATTCGGTTGTATACAAAAAAATATCCTTCAAAATACAAGCAAAAAATACATAAAGAAACACTGTATTTTACACTAAAAAATTAACGAATACATTCAAAATACTGAATACAAAAAATAAAATACACCCCCAAACACTGAATTTTGCACTAAAAATTTAACGAATACACTCAAATACTGAATACAAGAAATAAAATACATAACAAACATTGGATCGTATGCTAAAAAATAACGAATACACACAAATGTACACCTCCATCTCAGATGCAAGAAAATAAAATACATTCCGATTTGAAATACAAAAAAAAAGTAAAAAGCTCAGATTTGAGACGGCAGGCCAGAAAATGCCCAGATCTGGAGACGACAGCGGTGGTGGAGGAGAGTGTATTTATAAGTGTATTTCTAAGATACACTCTATTTCGTGCCGACTGCTCTGGTTTAGATCTAAGATACACTCAATTCGCTTAGATTTGAGATACACTTTATTTTGGTGGTGACTGCTCAGGTTCACCGAAGCTAGAAGCTCCTCGCCAGAGCAGCGAAGAAGACGAACGAGCGAACGAAGTAAGGGTGGATGTGGTGGTGGCGTTTGGTCGGAGCTACTGTTAGTGGTGACTGCTCCAGTTCACCGGAGCTAGAAGCTCCTCGCCTGAGGAGCGAAGAAGATGGCTGAGAGAGAGAGGCGATGGAGGAGATAGAAAATGGAGGAAAATGGGAGGAGATTGTGAGAGAATAGAGAGAAAATAGTTTTTAATACTAAATACAACGTAATTTTATTGTACTAGTTACCTTGTGTAATTGACATACAAGAGTTAGTTATCAGATGTTATTTGGGAAAAGTATAGCTACTAAATATAAATAAGGCCTAATGTTCTCTATACCATGTAGATTTTCCTATGTTGTTTGTGTTCGGGCTCCTAACAGTATTAGCGGTGTAGTAACTAGTTTTTAGTTTTTAGCCTGGTCATGTTGCCTTTTTTGTTTCATTTGCAATGGCTAGCTGTGTATAGCTGTGCCTTTATGTAAAGTCTTACTTTGGTGATTTATACAAAGCTTAGTTACCAATGCAGTTAAAATAACCATATGATAGTGGAGTCATATCCTACTCTCATTTCTCTTTTCTAGTTTCATTTCTCTTTTCTAGTTTCTTATTTGGTTCTTTCTTTTTCAATTTTCAACTTTCAATTTTCAATTGGTGGAGGTGTTGAGCGGGTCAGTTGGGCCCAGATGTAGATGAAACCAAGGAGCCAAATTGTCTTCAGATTGGGTGACACAAGGAAAAGTAAGGAAAGCATTGTAAGTGGTGGGATCCATCGAAGAAGTAAACAGTAGCTGATCCAACACCAAATTTTACATTTGCATGATGAGTGGGCCTTTTTTATATCCTTTCAAAATATGTGGGCCTTAAAAGTATGGGAAAATTTTATAAATGACTAACTTGAAAGTCTTATTTTTGCTTGTTAACTACATTTTATCTATTTACATTACGTAGCAAATATATAGCAAAACTGAGCACTGTTACTTATTGTATTTGCGTCGCTGTATTCATGAAGGCAGTCATTAAAATTTGCTGATTTTTGTATTCAATTTAAATGTATTCAACTCAATTGTATTCATTATAGCTACTTTTACACTGTATTCACTATAGCTACTTTTACACTGTATTCACCATATTTTTTGATATGTATAAAACAAATGCAGGCGAAATACTGTATACAACATGGATACACCAAAAATTTAACAAATACGCCATATTTTCCGTATGTATACAACAAATACAAGTGAAAAATATTATATACACGGTAAATATACAACAAATACAGCGAAAATCTGGGCTTTTTCCAGATCTGACCGGAAAAAAAATTCGGCGAATACAATGACGTATGACATTTGTATACACTTCAAAAAGTTCAATGTATTTCATTTATATACATTTCAAAATCCAAATATGACATTGTATACACTGTATGTATACAAAACAAAAAGGAAGGCCTAGATCTGAGTTTTTTTTTTCTTTTTCGGCGTAGATTTGAGTTTTTTTCTTCTTTTTCGGCGTAGATTTGAGTTTTTTTTCTTTTCTTTTCCGACTTAGATCTGAGTTTTTTTCTTTTCCGGCATCCTCTCTTTGTGTTGATACAGATATGTTGTAAATGAGTGGTGATGATTGCTTGCTTTCCTTTCTATCGATGCAGCCATGACAACGTCACTTCTTGCTTTCCTTTCTGGCTATGCAGCCATGGCGGCTTCACTCTTCTTGCTTTCCTTTCTGGCTATGCAGCCATGGCGGCATCACTTTTTTTTTTTTTTTTTTTTTTTTTTTGCTTCTTTCCATTTGGTCGGAGCTCCGGCGGTTTCGTGGTGGCCGGTGACAGAGCAGTGAGGGAAGATAGGAGAGAGAGAGGTGAGAGGATTGGGTTGAAAGTGAATAATGTGATAGATGAGGTATTTCACTTTAACACATTATTATTAATTATGAGATGTAATTATTTTAAACTATAGCTATTAAATATAAATATGTATTAGAGTTAATTAGGCCATGTAGTTATAGTATACTTGCAAACTAGAGTACGCATATCAAAAAAGATTGCATATCTTTGGGAATAATTTAATTTTTTAGAAGATTAACAGTTGTTTTTGAATTACAGAACAAACTTGGGAGACGTGGCGGATTAGGGAGCCATATCGGTGTTCATGTAGTGATTTTTGGTCCCTCATCCTTTCATTGTGGGCCGAAGCCCGATTATGAAAGGTCATTTCCATGACCTGGACCAACACGCTTTTTCAGACCACACATGCCCTTAATACGGGGTGGTCTTTAAGTTTTGCCCTTTAAAATGGTGATCTTTAAGGTTTGCACTTCGTTAGGGATTACTTGATCATGGGTTCAAATTCTCACTCAGACAAAAATTAAAAAAAAAAAATTGTAAGGCATAAGTTCAGAAAAAAGACAGAGTTATAACTCTGCCTTACGATAGAAAAGGCAGAATTTGCAAATTCTGTCCATTTCTGCCTTAAGGCAGAATTTGCAGAAAAATTCTGCCCGATGCAAGTTCTGCCTTAAGGCAAAAATTCTGCCATTTTTTTATAATTTCTGCCTTGCGAAAAAATTTAAATTTTCGCTGAGCAGGGGTTCGAACCCGTGACCAAAGGGTCCTTAGTGAAGGGCAAACCTTAAAGACCACCAATTTAAAAGGCAAAACTTAAAGACCACCCCAAATGAAGGGCAATCCGCGCAAAAAAAAAACACTTTATTTAAGCATCACTTTTTAAGCGGAAAAGCGCTTAAATACCCTTGACCTATTAAATTTGGTGCAAAAATAAAACTCATCCACCTTTGGGACCTAAAATACCCCGACCGTTAACCTTTTGGGCCTAAAATACCCTTGGCGTTAACCTTTGGGGCCTAAGGTACCCTTATTTTTAACAGACTCATTTCAAAACCCAATTAACAGTGTCATTTATTACGTTGCAGCTTCTCATTGGTTAATAAAATAATTAACTTAAACTAATTAATCCCCCATTTAACCCGATCCAACTAATAAGCCCTACCTGCCCAATTAAATCCCCTTTTGTCCATATCAACAGAAACCCTCGAACCCATTCAACTAATAAGCCTGACCCTTGAACAGTGCAGACATTTGGGTAGTGATTCAACCAATACATGAAACACTGAAAGAAACGGTGTGTTTTTGTTTCATGGTTTGTTTCTTACAGTGTTTCATGGTTGTAATTTCAGCTGAAAATGACGTATTTAATTTCCTTTAACAAGAAATCTCCTGCAGTCAAATTCTGGTAAGTCTTCAAGTGTTCCAACGTAAAGGTTTATCAATTTAACTAATTCTTTTTATGTTGAGTTATTTATTGGTGAATCATGAATGTATGAAGCAACATATATATAGCAATGCAAAAAAGAAAAATAGAAAAGAATATTACTTTTACAAGGTGGTGTTTGACTAATTCTACTTTGAAAGTTTGAACAAAAATAAAATAGAACCAGTGTATTTCCGTTTCATGGTTCGTTTCTTTCAGTGTTTCATGTATCGGTTGAATCACCATCTAAATGTCGGCACCGTTCGAGGGTTGGGCATATTAGTTGAATGGACTCGAGGGTTTCTTTTGATATGGATAAAAGGGAATTTAATTAGGCGGGTAGGGCTTATTAGTTGGATCGGGTTATATGAGAGATTAATTAGTTTAGTTAATTATTTTACTAACCAATGGGAAGCTGCCACGTATAAATGAAATTGTTAATTGAGTCTTGAAATGGGTCCGTTAAAAATAAAGATATTTTAGGTCCCAAAGAAGCCAGGGGTATTTTAGGCCCCAAAGGTTAAAGCCAGGGGTATTTTAGGCCCTAAAGGTTAACGTCAAGGTATTTTAGGCTCCAAAGATGGATGAAGGGTATTTTTGCACCAAACCTAATAGTTCAAGGGTGTTTTAGGCCCTTTTCCGCTTTTTAAATTGGGTGAAAATTATTTATACCATTTAAATTTGCTTTGAAAACAAATATATCCCCAACATTTAATTATAATTAAGATTTTCATCCTCCTATCTCAGGTTCGAACTTCAGGCTATTGATCGATAACTTTAGATTAGTTATCGATTACTAAATGGTAAAACGTAATTTTCCCTATTAATTTCAATTAATGTGATTTCCTAATTTACCGTAAGTCATGTATGCGATATACTACTTTAACACTTATTAGAAGAGGCTAGAAGCACACAACTTGTCGTTGACATGAGTGCTTCATCATGGCGCCATTTAACTTTTTTATCCACTGAGTGACTTATTTGGCTACATTGCTGACCACATGATTATACATAAATGTGATTGCTTGTGATTTTGGGGTCCACTCCTCTCATGCTCATCGTGTAATTAATTTACTGGCTAATTTATTTGATTTTCGTATTACAGTTTGATAATTTGTATAGTTACACAACTCCAAAGAGCTATTGCACCTTGAATTTCATTAATATTTCAAGTGAACAAGAAAATTATAATGATTGCCAAATCTTTAAAAAAAATATGAACTTCAATTATTATTTTTGCAACGGAATAGAATATCACCAAAAAGAGACAGAGTTCTTCATATTAAGAAGATTTAAATGAAGAAGAAACTACTATGTAGGGCAAATCAAAGCATGCATGCAATACTATTTATCGAAAACCTACCTATATTATTTGGGCGATACAAATAATATAGGAAAATGATGAAAGAAATCAAGACCTTAGGCAGTGCATAAGGAATGAGGCTCCTCTCCATTTCTCTTCTCTCAATTTTCCCTAAATTCTTACTTGGATTGGAGACATGTATCATGGTTAAAAAGTAATGGTTGAGATTTAATTAATCAAACCAAAGTCCTAATCATGATTAGGATAATAAATATACCATATATTTGCTTCAAATATTTTTGAAAATCCCATAACTCTAGCTTCATATCTTTTAATCCATATATATATATATATATATATATATTAAATACTTTTCTCTCCTTTTTCAAGTTTGTTACGATTTTCTTTTTTCTTTTTTTAATAGTTTTTTCTCTTTCTTTGAATAGATGGAAATATAATTGAGAAAATAATGAACATCAAATGCTTAATGGGGTAAATAGTAAGATGGCCAATTAAATCAATGTATTATATCAAAAGTTTAAGAAGAGGAATGAATAACATTTGTAAAAAAAAAAAAAAAAAAGGTTATTGATACTATTTTAAAATTTCAGTGGCCATTTATTGACATATATTGAGTCGTCAATTGTTAAAAACAAAAAAGAAAAAAATATCAACAAATTAAAAGAAAAGGGAACACAACAAATAACTGAGTAAAGATTAACTTAACATATAAAGTTTAATTATTGGAATTTCTTATGTATAAAAAAGAGGAACTATTGAAAATTACAAAAAATGATAAGGAAATATTTATTAACTTAATTAAGGTTGTAGGGATCTAATAGCTCTGTTGGTTGGCTATCTGAACTTTCATCTTATTGGTGAGTTCGAATCCCCACGTTATAATCCCCCTCCCTCATTTTACCTTCCCCTACCCCTATGTAATAAAAAAATTAAAAAACATTAATTAAGGTTAAAATCTTCTTTTGGTTAATTAAATCTCAATCATTACTTTTTAACCATGACACATGTCTCCAATTCAAGAAAGAATTTGGGAAAAATAAAGAGGAGCCCTATCCGTGTATAAGATGTAACTGCATTAAAGTAATATATAATTTGAGAATTAATGTGATACAAAAAACAATAACTGTTAGCTGTAGTAATTTTGTAAGCTTAAGTCTCATTGCGTGCTCATATCTCATGTTTAGTGGCACTTTGACTGATTATTTTGTATTCGTCTGTTGCAATGATACTCACATTTCCTAATATAATAATAAACTAATCACATCGTCATAAAAGCAAGTACAACAAACATCCTGGTATGAATTTAATTTGCTACAGCGATTTAGATAATCATGATGCAAATGGAAAATAAAAAGACAAAATTGTTTAGTCATATGTCAATATCAAACTTTTTCAATGTACTAGGTAGAAAGTACAACACATGTAAAACGTATAGTTGATAGAATACCCCTGTATTATGAGAAATAGAAATAGTTTAAAATTACCTTTGGTTTTTGTATCAGTCTATTGCTAAACCTTACTCTTATACCTTTGTTTAAATTTACCCCTAATGCTAACGGGGGAAACATGAAAGGCTGGGAACTCAGACCCGATTGTGTGTCCTAAACATGCTAAAGACTCAATAGTCAGATCTTGCCCTAAAGTTCTTACACAAGATCATGTGTGAAATTGCCTGATTAATATTGCTAATCTTCAAAATTCTTTAACCAAGATGATAGAAGTTTAATTCATCTATGAAATATGAAGATTGAGAGTAGCTCAAATAACGAGTCGTAATATTACATATTTACTAAATTGAGAATATCGTGACGATGGAATATCTTTGAAAATACATAGTCGAAATCTGTATCTTCACTTACTATAGGTGTTCATGTCTTAGTTTTATATGTGTCTCTCAAAATTATGATACGTACATTATTTTTCTATTTGAAAGTAACTTTTGTATACGGTAAAAACCGGATATGCGTTAAACCGGTGAGACCCGGAACCTTGGGAAGAATGGGACAAGACCGTGCGTGAAGACTTTCGTTCTGAACCGGAGGAACGCTCGGACTGAGGCCAAGGAGGGGCAACATTTGGTCCGGTTTTCTTCATGGCCGAGTTGGTCGTTGCCGTTGGTTTGTTTGGTCAAGGCCGTTAGTTTGTTTTATCGTGGCCGGTGGTCTGGGAGATCCGTTGCGCGGTTGCCACGCGTCGATAACGTCCTGCCATGTTCAACTGCCAATCGTACGGGTGTCAGATCGTACGGTCAACCTAACCCCACCTAATCCAACTCAGAGCTTTTTCATTATTATTTTATTTTTCATGTTGTATGAAGTCCATGGGGCAATACTATAAATAAGGGGCATTGTCCTCCTTTTAGGGGGTTGGTTCCTTCGTATCAAGAACACTTTGTAATAGCAAAATATATACAAAATCTCCCTCTCAGGCATCTGATTCGGTCCATATTCGCTGTGCTTATTTCCTACATTTCTTCAATCAAATAACGCTTATATATTAGTAAATATACAAGTCTATAGCAAACCATTGGTCATCAGTTGCTTCTTTATAGCATATTCTCATATTTCTTTTCTCTGTCAAGTAAATTCAAGATATAACCACATATCCTATACCTCACCAACAAATTTAATTGATTATCCAAATTCAGGGTAAACAGTTTGGCGCCCACCGTGGGGCTAGGATAATAGCGGTCTTTGATCTTTGGTCTCTACCTTACCCATCAAAACCAAAAACATCTTCTGTTCGTCACAGAAAGAACGGACCAAATGGCTGACAGTGGGCAATCTGGTCACGTCAACAACAATGAAATCGTGGCCGAAAATGAAGGCAGCGGCCCACGAGGATTACCAAACCCCGCTGATCCTAACCCCGTTAATTCGAGGGAGGGCCTCAACCATCAAAACACCGTGGACCAGGAGAATGACGCCCAACCGGCTACCGACCCTTTAAATACACATAATTCGATTACTTTGTCCCGGACTCAGGGCCAGAAGGAACCGGATACACCTAATGACAATGTTGACTTACGTTTAATCTTTGAAATGTTGCAGGAACAGAGAGCAGCGATTGCCAAGCAAGGGATCGCAATTGCCCAGTTGCAAACCCGAGGGGATACAACGACCCCGGAGAAGACGAGTGGTGTTGCTGAACCCAGAAGGGAAGAGGCACGGGTTATTGAGAGCGATGGATCCGGAGTCGGCTCCTCCACCGAGGTTCTAAAAATGCTCGAAACTTTGGCAAAGCGGGTAGACTCAACCGAAAAGAGGGTCGAAACATATAACTCTCGGGTGGATCAGATCCCGGGGGCTCCGCCTTTGCTGAAAGGGCCGGACTCGAAGAGGTACATCCAAAGGCCTTTTCTTCCGAGTGCAGCCCCGAAATTAATCCCGCAGAGGTTTAAAATGCCGGATATCCAGAAATATGACGGCACAACGGACCCGCACGAGCACGTGACCTCATACACCTGCGCTATAAAAGGCAATGATATGGAGGAAGACGAAATTGAATCGGTATTGCTGAAGAAGTTCGGGGAAACTTTGTCAAAAGGGGCGTTGACATGGTACAACCATCTGCCCGAGCATTCGATCACTTCATTCGAAATGCTGGCCGATGCTGTCATAAAAGCTTACGTCGGTGCCAAGAAGGTGCAGGCCCGTAAGGCAGATATTTTCCATATAACCCAGAGAGATGACGAATTACTACGTGAATTTGTCAACCGATTCCAAAGGGAACGAATGGAGCTTCCCCCGGTTCCAGAAGAATGGGCTGCACAAGCTTTCACAAAGGGGCTCAATGTTTAGAGCTCAACGGCTTCGTTCAAATTAAAGGAAAGTTTGCTCGAGTACGAGGCTGTGACATGGGCTGATGTCCATAACCGGTACGAGTCGAAGATTCGGGTGGAGGATGATCAATTCGAACTTCCCCCGGGGCCGATAAGTGTGAACAAAAGTTTTGAGAGACCAAGGAAAGGTTACGAAACGAAGTCCGAGTCGTCGAGGGAAAGGTATCAGCCATACTCCCATTCGGAGAAGCCAAGCTTCAGGTCGGAGAAATCAAGGGTTAGCCCAAGCCATTTCTCCGGTCGGGGTAGTAAACGGGTCGAGCGCCCGTCGAACAGTCGGGGGCTCTCATTCAGGAGCGATGCCGGAAGCTCTGCCGGCAACAAGGATTTATCAAAGATATCGGAGTACAACTTCAACGTCAGTACCTCGGGCCTCGTCTCGGCCATTGGCCGAGTCCCGGATGTAAGATGGCTAAGACCTCTAAGGTTGGATCCGGGCCAACGGGACCCGAGCATGGTGTGTGAATACCATGGAACCCACGGTCACAGAACCGAGGATTGTCGCCAGCTAAGAGAGGAGGTAGCCCGGTTACTAAAGAATGGTCATCTCCGAGAATTGCTGAGTGAATGAGCCAAAAATCACTACAAGGAAAAGGAGGCTCATCGAAGGGCCGAGCCAGTAGAACCCCAGCATGTAATCAACATGATAGTTGGGGGCACCGATGCCCCTCGAGGGCCGGTGATGAAACGGGCCAAGGTTTCTGTTATTCACGACAAGCGCAGCCGGGATTATTTACCCGAGGTTTCCATCTCTTTCAGCAACGAGGATGCAGAAGGCATCATTCAACCGCACAATGATACATTGGTAATCTCTATTCTTATCTTTAAAACTCAGATTAAACGTATTTTGATTGACCCAGGTAGCTCAGCCAACATCATCCGGTGGAGAGTGGTCGAACAGCTAGGGCTGCTCGATCAGATCGTACCGGTAGCCCGGGTACTCAGCGGGTTCAACATGGCGAGCGAAACCACAAAGGGGGAGATATCGTTGCCGGTCAACATCAATGGCACTATGCAGCAAACGGTGTTCTATGTGATCGAATGGGACATGAAGTATAACGCATTACTGGGCAGACCCTGGATACATAGCATGAGGGCCGTGCCATCGACATTGCATCAGTTGCTGAAATTCCCGACACCGGAGGGGATAATAACCATCCGAGGCGAACAGTCCGCTGCAAGGGAGATGTTCGCGGTCAAGGAAACGACACCTCGGCCCGAAAAATCGGATCAAAGGGAGAAGGGCTCAACTGGAGAAACAGACACCAAATAGCAATCACAACACACAGGGTTGGACCCGGGGTGCGAAGAGGATGACTTTGGTGTGCCCAGATCATTCGTCATGCCGGATGACTTGGACGCAACCAAGTAAACAGTAGAGGAGCTGGAGCAGATCATCTTGTTCGAGTATCTACCAGACAGAAAGGTATACCTAGGCACGGGGTTAACCCCGAAGCTCAAGAACGAGTTAATTGAATTTCTTCAAGCTAACGCAGATTGCTTCGCATGGTCCCACACAGATATGACAGGTATATCACCAGAGGTAGCAACTCACAAGCTTAGCTTAGACGGGAAGTTTCCCCCGGTGAAGCAGAAGAGGAGGCCCATGGCGGAAGCAAAACACGCCTTCGTAAAATACGAGGTAACAAAGCTTTTAAAAATAGGTTCCATCCGGGAGGTAAAGTACCCGGACTGGCTAGCTAACGTGGTAGTGGTGTCCAAGAAAGGTAATAAATTTTGAATGTGTGTTGATTACAAGGATTTAAATAAAGCATTCCCAAAGGATTCATTCCCGTTGCCTCACATCGATAGAATGATCGATGTGACGGTCGGGCATGAGATGTTAAGTTTTCTCAATGCCTACTCCGGGTATAACCAGATTCGGATGCACCCGGAGGATCAAGAGAAAACATCCTTCATCACCCGATATAGGACTTACTGTTATAATGTTATGCCTTTTGGATTAAAAAATGCCGGTGCAACTTACCAACGCCTAGTTAACAGAATGTTCGAAGAACAGATAGGGAGGACAATAGAATTTTATATTGACGACATGGTTGTTAAGTCCCTGGAAACAGATGACCATTTAAAGCATTTGCAGGAAACCTTCGATGTGCTCCGCAAATATAACATGAAGCTCAACCCAGAAAAATGCGCCTTCGGTGTCCGGTCTGGAAAATTCTTGGGTTTCATGGTGTCAAACCGGGGGATTGAAATCAACCCGGACAAGATCAAAGCCGTCGAGGATATCGAGGTAGTGAGTAATGTCAAAGGAGTTCAGAGGCTCACCGGAAGAATAACGGCATTGAGTCGCTTCATATCAAGGTCCTCGGATAAGAGTCATCGTTTCTTCTCCTTACTAAGAAAGAAGAACGATTTCGCTTGGACACCGGAGTGTCAAACAGCCCTGCAAGAATTAAAGCGCTACTTGTCCAGCCCGCCGCTGTTGCACACACCAAAGCCGGACGAGCAGCTCTTTCTCTACCTTGCCGTCTCTGAGGTAGCAGTAAGTGACGTTTTGGTCCGAGAAGAATCAAGTACGCAATTCCCTATTTATTACGTGAGTAGAACTTTAGGGGATGCGGAGACCCGGTATCCCCACTTGGAAAAATCGGCGTTGGCATTGGTGAGTGTTTCTAAAAAGCTCAAGCCCTACTTTCAGTGCCACCCAATATGTGTAGTAACTACTTACCCCCTAAAAACATCACGCATAAACCGGAATTATCGAGTAGACTAACTAAATGGGCAGTCGAAATTAGCGGATACGATATCGAGTACAAACCTCGAACGGCAATCAAGTCCCAGATCTTAGCCGATTTTGTGGTAGATTTTACCCCGACTATGGTCCCCGAGGTTGAGAAAGAGCTTTTGCTAACCTCGGGGAAAGCCTCGGGTATTTGGTCGCTACATACGGACGGAGCCTCGAACCTCAAAGGTTCCGGGCTAGGAATCGTCCTTAGAACCCCGGCCGGGGATGCCGTTCGACAGTCTATTAGAACTGCTAAATTGACTAACAATGAAGCCGAGTATGAGGCAATGATTGCAGGTTTGGAATTGGCCCGAAGTATGGGGGCCGAAATAATCGAGGAAAAGTGCGATTCCTCTTGGTCGTGAACCAGGTGAACGGCGTCTTCGAGGTCAAGGACGAATGGATGCAGAGGTATCTTGAAAAAATCCGGGTAATACTACATTGGTTTAAAGAATGGACCATGCAGCATATACCGAGGGAACAGAACAGCGAAGCCGATGCGTTGGCAAATTTGGGATCCTCGGTCGAAGGGGAAGAAATCAACCCCGGGACTACGGTGCACTTGTTGAACACGGCAATAGAAAACAGGCATGCCGAGATAAACACAATGGGTTTGACTTGGGATTGACGCAACAAGTACATTGACTACTTGCCTGATGGAAAGCTCCCGAATAACCCAAAAGAATCACGGTCATTAAGGACCAAAGCTGCGCGTTTCTGCTTGGTAGACGGCCAATTGTATCGACGATCCTTCTTCGGCCCCCTGGCTAAGTGTTTGGGTCCCAGAGAAATGGAGTATGTGTTGAGAGAGGTGCACGAAGGAACCTGTGGCAACCACTCCGGTGCCGAAGCTCTGGTCCGAAAGATCATCAGGGTCGGTTATTACTGGAACCAGATGGACGAAGACTCGAAAAATTTCGTCCGTAAATGTGACGGGTGTCAGAGACATGCTCCGATGATTCACCAGCCCGGGGAGTTGCTGCATACGGTGGTTTCACCTTGGCCTTTCATGAAATGGGGAATAGACATTGTCGGTCCATTACCATGGGCACCAGGTAAAGCCCGTTTCATTCTGTTTATGACTGATTATTTCTCTAAGTGGGTTGAAGCGCAGGCCTTTGAAAAAATCAGAGAGAAGGAAGTCATTGACTTAATATAGGACCACATCATCTGTCGCTTTGGCATCCCTGCTGAGATAACCTGTGATAACGGACCCCAGTTCGTGGGTGGCAAAGTCAGCGATTTTCTCGAGGGATTAAAGATCAAGAAAATTGTATCAACTCCGTATCACCCGTGTGCAAATGGACAGGCAGAATCCACGAACAAGACAATAATCCAAAATCTGAGGAAAAGACTTGAAGCATCAAAGCATCACTGGAGGGAAATATTACCGGAGGTGTTGTGGGCTTACAGAACCACATCGAAATCAAGCACGGGGGAAACTCCTTTCTCAGTGGTCTACGGGGCTGAAGCCCTAATCCCCGTGGAAGTTGGTGAACCCACTCTCCGATTCAACTATGCTACCGGGGAGTCAAACAAGAAGGCCATGGCTGTAAAACTCGACCTCGCGGACGAACTTCGCGAAAACACGTTAGTCCGTATCGCAGCCCAGAAACAGAGAATGGAAATGTACTACAATCGGAGAGCCAATTTTCGTCATTTCCAAGTTGGGGACTTGGTGCTTCGAAAAGTTACCATGAACACCAAGAATCCCAACGAAGGAAAACTGGGTCCGAACTGGGAAGGGCTGTACAAGATAACCGAGGTAACGGGCAAATGATCGTACCAGTTGGAGTCCATAGACGGGCAACAGTTGAGCAATAACTGGAATGTAGCTCATCTGAAAAGATACTACTGCTAAGGTACGAACTCCCTATGTTTTTTCTATTTTGACCTCTCTTTTTGCAGAAAGTCGAGTACCAGGCAAAGAAAAGAATCTAAATCTGAAAACACGTGTTGCACTCTTTTCCTTAGTATGGTTTTGTCCCGAAATGGGTTATCCGACAAGGTTTTTAATGAGGCAACAAGTACAACGTGTTACTCGACGAAGATAAAGGACAGACGTCCGGATGATCGGGGTCGCACCCTCCGAGTGGGGACTCAATAGCACTCACCCGATCTTGCAGCTCTGGTCAGCGCTAGGAGACTATAATACCCACTTCGAAGTTTACCCCGGTTAGCGGAAATCGGAGAAGCACTCAAACAAAACTGGACCTAAAATATTAGGTTCCGATGTAAGGACCAAACGATCAAAATGAATCGTGTCCATGCAATATTTGCTACGGAAAAATAAAGAACCGGACCTTCTGCATTAGGTTCCGATGTAAGGACCAAACGATCAGAATGAATCGTGTCCATTTAGTATTTGCTACGGCAAAGGCAGGAGGAAAAAGTTCAAGTTCATTCTCATGTATATAAATACTTGCAATACAAAAGTTATCGAAAGTTTGGATAACATCATCTCGAGATGTCTTACTGGTAAAGCACTTTGTCTCGATCATTACTGCCGTATTTCGGCACTACTTCATTCATATACCCGATACCGGTCGCTACGGTCAAAATTTAACAAAGGCAATGAGGTCATAGCGAACCGAGCCAAAACTATTAACCCCACAACAGGGACTTTTACGTCAAAATCCAGCTAAGGCTGAGACGCAGGTGACCGAAATATACCGGCCCTAAAGTAGCCGAAAATACCGGCCTTAACAACGCCCGTCATGATTCGAAGACATCCAAATTCACAAAAGCGTAAGATAAGACCCATGGGCAAAAACTCCATAAAATTCCCGGACGACGCATAGCGGAGATAGAGAAAAGCCGATATGTAGGCACAGTCAGAAATAATGACTCCTTAAAAACAAAACCGACAATTCGGGCGGAAACCAAAACAAACATTCAAGCAAAGAGTCAAGGAAAATACACGTTTTATTTATGCAAAGGATTTTTACATTGGAAACTCCTACAAAGGCAAAAAATAACAAAAGGCTAAGTACAGGCCCTAATCTATCCGGAATGGCTAGAGCCGGAGTGCTCGGACACTGTCCGCTCGGAGTCGTCAGAGTCGGTCTCGAGGGCACCCCTTGCCTCTTCCTCGATTCTTTTAGGCTCGAGAATAAGGGCCGGAAGATCCGTAATCCCGTGCTCGGCTTGCTCAAGGGTGATACTCCGAGACTTCCATTTTTCATAATCATCAGCAATGGTAGCATGAGCCTCGGCGGCCTCGACGCTCTTCAAAGCTTCGTCCAAATCAGCCTCGGCCTGGGCTAACTTCGCCGCTAGAGTATCCCGAGCCTCTCCAAGAGCATTCTGCATTTGGATTGCCGATTTAAGCTCGGCCTAGAGAGTATCATTAGCATCGGCCGTCTCCTTAAGCTCGTTTTTCAGATCATCACACGTCCGGGCCCTCTTCTCCGCCTTCTCCTCGAACACCCTCGCACGCTCTTTGTATTGGGTACTCTCAGATTGGAGCAGCCGATTCCTCTCGGCCAAGCTCGCAGCGTCAGACTTCACCAAATCCAGCTCCCCCCGGAGTTGGGAGAAGGTGGTTTCGAGCTCACCAAGCCTCGAGGAAATTTGAGCGTTGTCTCGGCTAAGGCCGATCTTGTCAGCTTCGAGACTCCGATTGTATTCGGCCATCGCGTCCAGCTCACTCTTTAACTGACGGTTTTCGGCGTTTGCTGCGTCAAGCTCGGGTCAGAGGTTGGAAAGAGCGACTGCTCGGCTCAGCTCATCCTCCTTCACCTGTAGAAGGTGCTGAAATTTCTCCGTCTCTCGACTTTGGGCATCCATTTGGCCCTTAAGATCGTCCACCTCTTGCTGAGCACGGATGAAAGCCTCGTTGACGAGCACCACACTGTGCAAATGAAGCAAGTTAAAAAACTCGAACAAAGCAAGGCTAAAATCCTCAGTGAAATTATGCAAAGATGGCTAATGAACTTACCTGGTTGCCCGCATGCATACCCTCGTTAATGAGGCACTACCAAGAGACCCCGTTCATCTTACGCTTGTCCGAATCTGAGACAAGAGGCCTCAAATAGCTAGCCACGCCCACCGGGCGAGAAATAAAACTGTAATCCTCGGGGACGGTGACCGTAGCCGATCTCGTCCTCCTCGGCTCCACGCTTGGGGCCGGAAAGATGCGCACCAAGCTGTCCCTGGCACCAGATTCGGTGGCCCGACCAACCGCCCTCGTGGCGCAGGGAATCGGGAGACGACCGAATCCAGCAGCTTCGCCGGTTGCGGGGGGAGTATCCGAAAACATGTCCTCGAATTCATCCGATCTCGAGGGCTGAATTGGAGAACTCGGAAGGACCTCGGCAGCTTCAGCAAAGGCAGGGATCTCCGAAGACGCAACGGGCTCGTGCTCGAGCACCGGATGAACGTCAATGGGGACTTCGGTCTCCGGGACCGATTCGGTCCTTTGACCAGCTTCGGCAGCATCTGCCTTTCCAGATCTGCCTGTCCTTTGCAGAGGGGTTTCTTCCGAAGAAGTTTCACCTGAAATGTCGACGAAGTCAATCGACCTTAGAAGAGTGGGGTAAAGAATTTCTTCCGCACCTGTATGTGTTACCGTAACCAAAAGTCCTTCTCCGGCAGAAGGAAGGGGTGGAACGGCGACAGCCTCCTCCGGGATCGGGGCCATGGAAGGATCGGCACCGACTCTCCGAACTATAAAGTCGGGCTCTGTTTCGTCCCGTAAGGTCCGGGTGACACTCCTCGCCCTTTTTTTCGGCTTCTACCCTTTGTCGGAGGGCCTTTTTCTCTTAGCAGCAGCAGCAAGGATACGAGATGCACCTGTTGAAGCGAACTCGGGTGTTGATGTAGTGGGATCGGCTGCCGACTCCGGTCTGGGATCCACCGAGCCCTTGGGTAAGCCTGAAAATTGAAGACGCGATAAATACGGATAGTAGAAGATGCAGTGGACACGGGCAGAAGCAAAGTATTACCATGGTTCTGGCAACCCATCGGCCACGTGACAGGTGGCTCCACGACCGGTCGTCGTCGGCATACTGGCTAAGGAGTGCAGTGACCCAATTGTTCAGATTCCGGACGACCGGAGGAATCCATCCATTGGCTGTTGTAAATAAGAAAAGCAATGAGAAAGTAGGGCCGAAGTATGACAAAACATGCAAAAGCAATCACTTAGAGTTCAGCCTTACGTTTGTTGTTCCACGTTTCCGGAAAAGGCATGTAATCGTCCGGAATGATGTCCGAGGTCCTCACCCGGACGTATCGCTCCAACCAGCCCCGGTCTCTATCTTCATCCATTTTCGAGAAAAAGGGGTTCCGGCTACGCTTTGCGAGTTTTATTACGCCACCCCGGAACAACCTCGGGGAATATAGGCGTATCAGGTGGGCCAGCGTGAGATCCTTCCCGGCGTTATTGGCTAGCAGCCGGAGGCATGCCACAACCCTCCAAACGATCGGACCAATTTGCACCAGGGTCACGTCGTAAGTCCGGCACATGTCTAAAATGACCGGATCGATCGGGGGGTCGAGCTTAAGGGTGAAAGGGTACGTATAGACATACAAGAAGCCCTCCCGATGATCGGTAACCGACCCGTCCGGCCCAGTGGCGAAAACTTGGACTGAGCGATTGTCCCATCCACAGTCAGACCGGACTAGGTCAAGTTTATCCTCGGTAATGGAGGAGGGATATCGTCTCACATCGTACCCTCTGTCGGATACCGAGGAAGGTTTTTCGACCTCGAAATCTTTGTTGAAATTGGGTTTGGACGGGATAATGTCTGAGGCCGTGAGCTCAAAGGTGCTCTTTGCCTTAGGTGGAGAAAAAGGCTCGGTTCCTTGAGATGAAACCAAGGGAACATCATGGGAAGTGGTTTCAGACATTTGGAGATTACGAAGAAGGACTTGGCAAAATTAGAAAGGAAAGTTAACAAATGGAGTAGGAGAACAGATGGTTTAAAAAATGACAGAACTAGAAGCAACTACACTCAAACAAGAGCAGCTAGTGAAGATGTTGGCAAAGTTGTTTCCTTCCACGTGATATAAGCAATGAATCAGCAACAAACTTGATATAGAGGATGATTGTATGTGGTGAAGATGAAGAAATGCAGAGAAGAGTGAAAACGAAGAGGAATGAGTCGTAAAAATGTTGGAATGAAGAGGTGAAGAGCCTTATATAGGCATGGGAATGGAACTGTTACCGATGCCGGCCAACCAGGGGGAGCCACGTGGCCCATAATTAATGAGGAATGACCTGAAGCGACGTGCGTTACGGCGGTTGTCAGAGTTGACCATCCGGAATAAGACACGTGGCCGAAGAAAACGGGACGTGACGCAACTGTTCCCGCCAAAAATGAAAAGATAACAACGGACAAACGGAGTCGCCGATTTCTTGATTCATCCACTTCCCGTTACTCCAATAAAATCTACGGTCCGGGAAGTGTGGGGACTATCTGTATACGGTAAAAACCGGATATGCGTTAAACCGGTGAGACCCGAAACCTTGGGAAGAATGGGACAAGACCGTGCGTGAAGACTTTCGTTCTAAACCGGAGGAACGCTCGGACCGAGGCCAAGGAGGGGCATCATTTGGTCCGGTTTTCTTCATGGCCGAGTTGGTCATTGCCGTTGGTCCGTTTGGTCGAGGCCGTTAGTCCGTTTTATCGTGGCCGGTGGTCCGGGAGATCCGTTGCGCGGTTGCCATGTGTCGATAACGTCCTGTCATGTTCAACTGTCAATCATACGGGTGTCAGATCGTACGGTCAACCTAACCCCACCTAATCCAACTCAGAGCTTTTTCATTATTATTTTATTTTTCATGTTGTATGAAGTCCATGGGGCAATACTATAAATAAGGGGCAATACTATAAATAAGGGGCATTGTCCTCCTTTTAGGGGGTTGGTTCCTTCATATCAAGAACACTTTGTAATAGCAAAATATATACAAAATCTCCCTCTCATGCATTTGATTCGGTCCATATTTGCTGTGCTTATTTCCTACATTTCTTCAATCAAATAACGCTTATATATTAGTAAATATACAAGTCTATAGCAAACCATTGGTCATCAGTTGCTTCTTTATAGCATATTCTCATATTTCTTTTCTCTATCAAGTAAATTCAAGATATAACCACATATCCTATACCTCACTAACAAATTTAATTGATTGTCCAAATTCGGGGTAAACAACTTTATATTTATTTATGAAGAGTAATGTTTTAGATTATGATACTGATAAAGTTTTATTGATTGTTTATCTTTACTAAGGTAGTTTGATAGTATTTTTAAGAAATTGTGATTCTTTAAATTGTTTGAAAGTTAAGACATCATAGTTTGATTAAATTGTCATTTTTCCTAATTCCTAATATGTGAGAAAAATACCTAATTCCATCGTGAAATCAAAATTTATCGACTCCTTAATAAATGCATACGTCGTGAAATAATTCTGGTGTACTGGTTTTTTTTTCTTTTCGAGCTGAAGCTTAGGAAAAGATGATTATACACACATATGTTACAACACGAAGCAAATAATTCATCTTTTTGTATTAAATGCACTGCTAGTATATCATGTTTCACAATTTTCTCTTTGAGAATTGTCAACTTTTTTCCCGTGCCTTTTATCTTGGACATTAAGATGCTGCTTTTATGACCGTAGTTGATATTCTTTTATGATTTGAATTTTAATTTTATGATTTGAATTCTATTAGATATTCCAATTCGTAGCTCATTTTTGTATGCCATAATACTTAAGGATTGGATGCATATGTCATTATTGCTAGATTAGTAATTTAGGATGCAACAAATAACTATTTAACTGAGGAAGACTCGTCTTTAACAGTAATCTTAGGTCAAGTAATCCTTAAGCTTCATTTGTTTGCATTTAATGAAATTTCTCAATTTTAATTATTCAGTTCATAGTTATTAAGTCCATAAGTTTGGATCTTAATCTTTCCAATCTTAATCATTAAGTGTGTTTATTTTTTATGTTGCAACCACTTAATGAGTTTAAATAAATCTGAATGACTAAGATCTGTAACAATATTTTAATATCATTAAAACGTCTATTCAAAGATTCTACAAAGATTTCAGTTCACCAATTTTATTTATTTATAGATATCGCTATAGCCTACTATTATCAACTACCGCCGTCGGCGTTATCAACTACCATCTTAGCAATAACCACCACCATTTTTAATCACTACAATGAGCCGTACACAATTAGTCATCATTTACAATCATCACCAAGAACAACATTATCACAACAACCACTAATCACTATTGTCAATCACCGTCATCAGTCACCATTATATATCGTCAACCGCCGTCATCATTTACCACCGCCATCGCTATCATTATTATCCACCACAGTTATCTGTCATCACCACCAACTACTGTCATCAACCACTACTGCCAGCCACCATCACCACCACGTACTACCTACAACTAGGGGTGTACATGGACCGGGTTGGTTCAGAATTTTTAAACACCAAACCAACCAATTGCGTCAGATTTTTAAATTTATACACCAAATCAAACCAATAAAATTCGGGTTTTTCAACCTCGGGTTTTCTCGAGTTATTCGATTTTCTCCGATTTTTGGGGGTTTTTCCCGGAATAGTCTTGATACAAAATATATAACTTTTACTTCAAATATTTCTTTAGTCCTAGTAAGATATAACCATTGTTTTAAAAGGCAGTGTCAGGACTCGCCCCGGGGCTCGCCTCGGGGCAGGGCAGTGGCAAAACGCTCTGGGGCTAACGTGCGGGGCTTAGTTCCTATGAGGCTTACGCCCTAAGCGCTTAACCGTACACCCTAAACACGCCTAACGCCCAACGCCCAGGGCTCGCCTAACAGTTCTTACACAAATTATATTTTAAATTCCTTAATTAAAATCATTCACCCTCATAATTGTTTAACAAAATAATAATACTTAATAGTTTTTCATCTATAGAAATAGAAGATTGGGTGTAACTCATATAACAAGTCGTAGTATTGGATATTTACTATTTGAGAACGTCGTGAGGGTGAATATCACTTAATTTTAAAAAAAAAAACACATAGCGAAATTGTACATTTTCACTTGTCATTGGTCATAAGTCCTATGTATCAGAATTATCATATAATTTTATTTTTTGTTCATGAAGAAGTTATGTTTTAATTGTAATATTGATAAATTTTATTGATTATTTGCTTCTAGGGAGATAAAATGAATAGTATGATAGTAATAGTGTTTTAAGAAACTATGTTTTTTTTCGTGTTTGAAAGTTAAAATGTTAGAATTGATTTGCATTTCATAATAGCTTTTATTTCATTGTATTGTTTATACTTGTAAAATTATGTTATATATAATTACAAGTTATAAGTGGTGTATAATGGATTGCTTTGATCATTTTTTGGTGAGGATCAAGCGCGCGCGCGCGCGCGCACACACACACACACACATATATATATATATATATATATATATATATATATATATATAATTTATTTACAGTTTTCTTTTATTTTTATGTGATTTTACCTATTTAAAAATATTTATTGTAATTATATTATTTTAAGAAATACTAAAAATTAAATACCCATGGGGCTTACGCCCCGTCGAGGCGTATGTAAAACGCCCCGCCTTATGCCCCCGCCTTTTAAAACACTGGATATAACTATGTAATTAAAGTGTTTCTTAAGAAAATAACACAAAATGTGAGAAGAATGATGATATTGTATTAAAATATTCAACAAAAATAAATATTGCTAATTAACAAGCCATAAAATAAAATGACCATAATCTAAAATTATTAAGTCATGCTAAAATAAGTATTAATTACATGACAAAGGAAAAAAACTTAAGTTATGTATTTCTACTCTCTAAATCAATTATGCAAAACTAAATAATAGATATCCAACATTATTGACATTCCTATTGGTAACTTGAATTTCTTTTGTTAGCATTAGTGTTGAGTTGGTTTTGGTTTGGACTTTATTTGAGTTACTAACATCCATAGGATATAAAACTTATTGACATTCAAAATTCTAAGTTCAAGCCTGATTAATATGATAATAGATAAAAAAAAAACTACGAAAAAATTTAAGAAATACTTATAAATTACATTACAATAAATATTTTTATGTATAAAATATTTTAAAAATTGAATACATGTAATGTCGGGTTGGTTTGGTTCGATTTGATTTATTTTATTTAAAACTAAACCAAACCAATTATGGTCGGGGTTTTTCTTTTTTCAACACCAAACCACTAATCGGGTTTTTTTCTCGATATGACTTGGTTTATTGGTTTGATACAGTTTGTCGGTTTACTTTGTACACCCGTTCCTACAACACCATCATTAGCCAATATCATCCCCAATAGGCACCCACAAACACCACTTCTAGCATCATCACCATCAATCGCCATATAAGTTTTTAAAAATATTTTGTTGATATAGTTTTAGATCAATTTAGTATTTATCGATTTCTATATTTATTAGTTTTTAATAAAATGAAGTTTTAAATATTTAGATCTTAAAAAATAAATCTTCTTAATTTTTTAATATTCAAATTTTAATACAACATCTTAATATTCAGTGTGTATTCAAATTAAAATATCCAAATAATAATTAATATAAATATATAATATGAGTAGGGTGGGCTTTCGGTTCAAGTTGGATATGGAAAATTTTAGGGAAAAGAACTTAGATGTCCCCTGCAAGCAAAATAATAGACCCCCTTATTTTTATGCCCCCAAAACTATTTACCCAGATGGCCCCAAATTATGATACCAATATGGCATCATCCTGTCTCTTATATACCATGATGGTATTATAGATGACTTCTTTCATTTCTTCAAAAACACTCATCAACCCTCTATGAAACCACGTGGTATATATAATATACTGGCAGGATATCATAGAGGATCATGTTCATTTATTCAAAAAACATATTTCCTAAAAAAAACTCTATGATTTCATCATCTTATATACATAGACACATTCTTAGTCCTCCATGCTACATCATGGTATATAAATATACTGATGATATCATAGGGGACTGCTTTAGTCCTTCTATTAGTCCTCCATGATACCATCATATGATATATAAATATATTGCGATGGTGTCATGGAGAAAGGGTTTTGGGTGAGGGGGTATTCGGGAAATATTTCCAGCCGTCTGGTTAGAAGCGAAATTAATTTAGGAAGGGGCATGAGATGGTAAATATTTTGGGCTTTAGGGATATTTTGTGTTGTTTTTCCTTAATTTTTTTTTTAATGGATTTTTAGTTTTCAAATTTAAGAACAATTCCATTCCAAACCAAATGATCTTCGCGTTAAATCGACATTTTTCTATTCCGAATTAATTCGTTTGTTTATTATTTTTTTTTTTTGAGCTTCTTAGTAGGTGTTTGGCCATAGAATTTGGGAGTCCAAGTTCAAATTTTGATTTGAATCAACGTTTATTTATCAAATCTATACAAAACTTCAATTTTAATTTCAAATCATGATTCAAATCCAAAATTTTCCAAAAAGTAGGATTTCAATTTTTTTAAAATATAAAACTTGACCCGTAAGTTTATATTTTGTACTTTAACTTTGCATGAAGTTTAAGAAAAAAAAAACTTTTGAAACTTAAGTGGTTCAAAACAAGCCATACATATTTATGAGGCTGTAAATCATATTATAAAGTTAAATATAGAAAGTTGACATTCTTTTTGAGACGAACTAAAAAGAAAAGTGCGTCACTTAAATTGAAACAGAAGGATTAGACACCCACATGGCAACTAATTGTCTATTCATAATTAGCCCTACCATAATCAACACCTTCCAACTCTTTTCATCCTTTCATATTTATTTGGGGGGAAAGGAAAAAGTAGGAGATAAGAAAGAAAATTGAAAAGAGGAAAAATATAATTAAAAAAAGAATGTGAACTTCTTTTTCCTTCACACTTTGATGTGTGAGTAAAGTAGAGAGAGAAAGAAATTGGGAGAAAGTTCAGCATTTTAACTAAAACGTTTTCCAAATAGTCTAAGGGTCTCAAAAAAAAGTGTAGAAAAAATATTTGTTATTGCTGTATTGTTTGTCATAATCAAGACTTTAGAAGTACATACTTATATTTTAGTTCACAGGCAACAACTAGTTTTATTCTCGCTTTTCCAACCACTTACATTGGTTTCTTAAGACATATCTTTTTTTGTAGATGTTAATTCTCTACTGGTTGATGATGCTTGTTCTTCGGTCAACTTTAGCATGTAAAATATACAACGTCTTGCTAGCATTCTGTTTTTTTCTTTTCTAATCCTTTGTACTGCAAGCTCGCAAGTTTCTGGACCTACTCGAGGCATGGTTATTGAGTACGTTGTTGGGATTTGAGCGCTGAGATTTTTTAAGTCACGAATAAAACGTTTTGATTTAGCAGGCCGATATGCCCATTCTCGGCATAACCCACAAAAATATTCTCGTGGATCTGAATATTTCACGCTGCAAAAATCATCATTGTGCTTTATAAGAAAGTAGGGTTTCAAATCGTCTAGCTTGAAATCATTGTTATCAAGAGAACTCGTTTCATTGGAATAGCTGCTGTGATTTGAACTATCATCACCATTGATATTCGAATCATTTGGAAGGAATAAAGATCAATCTACACTTCTACTACTCGACATTGAATATATTGTAGTCTAATAACAAATGAAAGGCTAATTATATAGTTGCAACCCCCAAGTACCCTCAAGGGGCGGTCATTATGACCCTACTTACTTACTTTATTCTAAAAAAATATAATCTTCAACGGACATCTCACAGTCCGAATCCCACCTGGATCTGGATCTTACGTAACCATGTTGACCGTATTCTACCCTTAGGCAACGTATTTTCATCCGATTGTTCTCTTCGCGAAAACGGTTAAGTGTTATTCAACTCTTGTGGAGTGTAACGAGACATTAACATAGCATGTTTTGTTGGGAGTTTAAGCCCTAATGACCTCAAGTTTTGTTCAAGTGCTGCAGCCTCCTTGACACGCCAACCTCACTCCTCTCTCATTGTATTATTGTATTGTCGATTGAATCTGCTGTTCGGATTATTTGAGTATTTAAAATCATCATCTAGTTCCAATGTCCTACCCATTGCGCGCTTTTTTGGGGGTAAAACATGTAATAGAACCAATATCAACAAATTGGGTATAGAATGACATGATAACTCGTTTTAATATGAATGCTAGTTGGTCGTCAATCATGTTATATACTACTCCTTGATTTGACAACACCAACTTATATTACGCAACATTTAAATGTGCAAAATATGAGTTTTTAGAATGACATGCTTGATTTGACAACACCATGTTGCACTATTTGATCGCTTTTTATGACACTAATTTATATTGCGCAACATTTAAATGTGCAATATATGAGCCATAGATAACACACTATATTTGATTTGACAACACAATGCTCCATTATTTGTTCACTTTTTATAACACATTATGCTTGATTTGACAACACAATGCTCCATTATTTGTTCACTTTTTATGACACATTATGCTTGATTTGACAACACAATGCTACATTATTTGGCTGCTTTTTATGACACTAACTTATATTTCGCAACATTTAAATGTGCAATATATGAGCCATAGATGACACACTATGCTTGATGTGACAACACAATGCTGCATTATTTGACCGCTTTTTATGGCACACTATGCTTGATTTGACAACACCATGTTGCATTATTTGAACGCTTTTTATGACTCTAACTTATATTGCGCAACATTTAAATGCGCAATATACGAGCTATTGATGACACACTATACTTGATGTGACAACACAATGTTGCATTATTTGAACGCTTTTTATGACACACTATGCTTGACGTGACAACACAATGTTGCGTTATTTGACCGCTTTTTATGATACACTATGCTTGATTTGACGACACCATGCTGCATTATTTGAGCGCTTTTTATGACTCTAACTTATATTGCGCAACATTTAAATGTGCAATATATGAGCCATTAATGACACACTATGCTTGATGTGACAATACGATGCTGCATTATTTGACCGCTTTTTGTGACACACTATGCTTGATTTGACAACACAATGCTCCATTATTTGACCACTTTTTATGACACACTATACTTGATTTGACAACACAATGCTGCATTATTTCAGGATTCTTATCCTATTGCGCAACATTTTCATGCGCAAAAGTATTGCACAGTGTTTTCATGCGCAATAGGGGTTAATCCCACGTTTTTAAAATGTTCGTTTTTGCGCTCAAATTTTACCTATTTAATATTAATGTTGGACGAGGTAAAAACTCATCTATTTCATAAGTTTAAGTCTTTTAAGTTCTTCAAAAAAATCAAACTTCAAAGAAAAATGTCTTCTCCATCTTCAACTGTTAAGGTTTTTCTATTCTGAGATGGAGATATACTTGATGACAATAATACCGTTCGTTATAGTATCAAACCACTAGCCCATGTAAAGTTTTCAACAACCTTGAACTACGAAACATTATTCAGTTACTTACACAAAAAAATGAAAACCAATCCCACTCAATATGAATTATCTTTAATAGGCAGATATCCACACACCGTTTCACAAGGTTTAGTGCTTTATGGTGTGTGGAATATCAATGATGATGACACTTTGAAGGAGTATTTGAGGGCGTCTGAAGAATATAGGGATTTAGTCATCATTTATGTTCTTGAAATGTATCGAGAAGATACCTCAGGAAGTCCCTCAGGTCCAGCCCACTCATGATACTGGAGAATTTAGTTCTTATGGAGACATCTTACGTGGTCAAGTGCCGCTGGAAACTCTAAACCAGCAATCTAATCAAACTTACACTACTGAAAATTGGTAAATATCCATTTTTAAATTATTATTTTGTGTAGTAGCACATGTTTATTTTATTATTTGGTAAATATCCATTTTCGTATCTTTGTAGGGGTTATACACCTGATATGAGTAATATTGGGCAAAACTCTCAGTTCGGTGGAGTTGATCTTTCTCCAAACCAACAATTTAATCAAACTTATAGTGAAAGTTATTCACAAAACTCGCCAATGGTACCAAATGTTGATTTTTTGGGCAAAACTCTCAGTTCGGTAGAGTTGATCTTTCTCCAAACCATGACAATATAGATCAATATCGGTAGGTTGATCACCTTGATATTAAATAATCCATATATATTTGATGTTGGTATTTAAAATATGTTATTTTTCGTGTAGGAAGAGGCCTTTCTTAGATTGGATGATTGATTGTCCAAATTATTGTGAGACATCATCAAGTGATAGCGAACCGATTAATGCAAAAGTAACTGATGATGATGATGACGATGACAAGGTCAATGTTCAATCTGGTATGCAACAAGCAAATTTAATAGAAATGATACAAAGTTCGATGCCGGAAAACCCAAATCCCGAAAGCCCAGTGCAGTGGCATTCTGACAATATTCCATATCTTGACAATTTCCAAAGTCGTGCTGATGCCTTTGTCTTCACCAGAGGAGATGATCAAAGTCGCCAAAAAATGTGGAAAGAACCATCCGATATTATAAAAGGTGATTGCTACCTTGAAAAAGGCATGATCTTCGAATCAAAAAAGGCATTGCAAAGGGCAGTCAAAATTTCTAGTTAAAAGGGAATGATGAGTATAGGGTTGATGATTCAACCAGAAAAATATGGAGACTAGTTTGTAGACGACAGTATCAAGACTGTCAATGGATGTTTCGGGGAATTGTTAAGCCCGATGGTATGTGAGTTATCACAAAATTCCACCAATGTTACACTTGTGATATGAGAAAGAATCGAGCAGATCATTTTAATTTAGATATAAATATGATTGCTCAAGTGCTACTTAAAGACGTTGCTGAAACCCCAATGTAACCTATTCGACCTAGTTCATTATAATTCTTACATCAATTAAATTATCATTGCTAAATGTTGTTTGTTTAAACTTGTGCAGGATCCCCATCAAAGATTGCATTAGAAACGTTAAGACAGTATATCATAAAAAGATAAGCAAGAGAAAGGGATATCTTGGGCGTAGGCGTGCGTTTGAGATGATTTATGGAAATCGGGAGGGCTCTTTCCAGACATTGCCGAAGTATATGGCAGTTCTACAAAAATTCAATGCTGGTACTATTGTAGAGTGGAGGCTTCTGCCCGAAAATATTTTCAACTTTCTGTTTTGGACATTCAAACCATATATTGATGGCTTTGCTCATTGTCGGCCAATCATATCCATAGATGGCACACATATATATGGTGTATACGATATCAAGCTACCGATTGCAGTAGGAATGGATGCCAATGGGTCAATATTCCCACTTGCTTTTGCAATTGCAGCTAACAAGAGCAACGAGACATAGGGGATGTTTTTAAAACATTTAAGGCATCATATTATTAAGGATCATATGGGCATATGCGTGCTATCTGATCGACATCAATGCATAATGCACAGTATGTCTACTTTATGTCACGACCCGACTAGGGGCCGTGACGGGTACCCGGGGCTAACCACCGAGCACTACTCATTCTATTGCTCATCATACTCATAATACATTTCTTTAATATTCATATACTCGTGATCATAGGAAAAATCATTTTTCTTCCTTTGGAAACATAATTACCTTATATACATAAGCCTTCCGGCTGTCAAAATAATATATACATACGAGGAGAATCTGTGAGACCATACAACCCACACATGCGTATCTACGAGCCTCTAACAGAGTACTAGACATATGGACGGGACAAGACCCCGTCGTGCCCAAAATACATACATGTACATATATATCTACACAAAAGAATCAACCAAATAGCACCTCCGGAATAATGGAGTGCTCTCAAGTCAGCTACTGGCTTCCATGAGTCTGGATCAAGATCACCTCCCTGTCTACCTGTGGGTATGAACACAGCGTCCAAAGAAAACGGACGTCAGTACGAATATTGTACTGAGTATGTAAGGCATGAATGAAATAAACATGATAGAGAAATCATAAGTCTTAAGGTGAAGGCAAAACCTGCGTGACCTTTAAGGATGAACACATTCCATACATACATCGCATATACATAATCGTCGTACATGAATAATCATAGCATATACATCATCGTGTCATATCATTCATCATTGTAGTACCGTAGCTACTCATACATATAAAACATTATCCGTATTCGGCCATGTAGGGCTCGACAATATCCGTATTCGGCCACGTAGTGGCTCGACAGTATCCGTATTCGGCCACGTAGTGGCTCGACAGTATTAGATACATATCTTCCGTATTCAGCCACGTAGTGGCTCGACAGTATTAGATACATATCTTCCGTATTCGGCCACGTAGTGGCTCGACCATATCTCATACATCATACAAGGATCAGTGTATCTTATCGTCAACATTGTCATCACATTCATCTTATAAGCATATCGTAACCTTTCATTAAGGCATTCATTTAAATTTAAAGATAATCTATGAAAATCACATCATATTCGTAGCATGGACTTCGTATGAATATCGTAGGATAGACTTCATAATCTCTAGGCTCAAGCTCAACATTACTACTATCGTTTATATAGCATATTTCTTACATGTATCTCATATTAAATCCTCTATGAACATCGAATCATAACTTCGCGGAATATTGATCGTAAGACGTGCATTAAGGATTATGGACAATCTATAACAATGTCGGGGTGACATAAGGTCGAGAACCCCCGATTACATTATGGAGCATTCATAGGTATTCTGCCTCACCTTGAAGGAATGAGTATATAAGGTGAGTGTATTCAGCAATCAACATCAATGGATCATAGTGTGGATCATTAACCTTGTAGAGACATAGTATTATAGACCTTAGAATCTTTAGACTTAGACTCATCATCATCACTCTCGCATTCGTGACACATCTCTTATCTTATCCCATATGGCTATTCATGAACATAGCCTCTTAGTTTTCTGGAATGTAAGGAAGTCATGGAGAGGTAAGGAAGTAACATTATAGGAATCATATAGGGATCATTATCTTGGTAGGAATATCATATCACGAGCTTTATGACTTCTAGACTTAGATTCATCATCGGTATCGTCGTATTTGTAACATATCTCTTTTCTTTATCTCATATGAAGTTCCTTATACTCGTAGATTCGTAGTTCTCGATATGTAGAGAAATCATGGAGAGATAGGAGGGTTCATACCATAAGATTCATGCCTTAGAAAGAAGGGACTAGTCTTACATACCTTTGTCGTTTAACTATTCTATCTTGCTCGTTCTCCTTTAATGCACTCGTTTACACCTTCAAGAGAATTCATATCGTCATTAGCTAAGCAATTATAAGAACGGACTACTATTTCTAAGGAAAATTGGGCATCATTTCCTTTATTTATACTAATTTCCTCCATATTCTATATCAACTCCCGATATCCATAACAACAATCACAATATCATAAACAATAAGCATCATCTAATTATTTTGCCCACAATTCACAATTTCATTCCAATTTTCCATAACTACAACCAAAGTCCATTATTGCGTTCTTTCTCATACAATACTTATTCCGTGTTCTAAATGTCATTTATAACGTATTTATAATCTCAACATACCAACATTTATGATTCATTTCAAACCTTCATCCAACAATGTCACTATTCACCTCTCATAACCCATTTCCTACACTCTTCTTCAATCCAAGTATTTTAACTCATCAATACTTTAATCATCATGAGAAAGTCATGAAACTTACCTTAAATAGTGGTTGAACAAGCTTTGAGTAGTAATATCTTCCTTGCACCAAAAACCCTAACTCCCTTGCCTTGGATTTTTCTTGGTTTGGATGAACTTTAGTGTGATTCTTACACTTGATTTTCCTGGATTCTTGATATTGATCTTTGATTTCCTTTGTTTCCTTGTAGTGGAAGAGTGGAGAATACTCTAGAGGTTTCTAGAAAGGAATTTCGTGGAGATGAAATGAATAAATGAACTTGGGTCCCCTTTTTAATAGCTGAAAATCTGATTTAAGTGAACAGTAATCGAAATGCACAGCGGCTGTAAACCCAGTTTACGGGCCGTATTCTGGTTTACGGTCCGTATTTCATGGCCGTATTTAAGCATAACAGAACCAGAAAGGTATGCTAGAGGTCATGGTGATTTACGATCGCAGTTTACGGGCCGTATTTCAGTTTACGGTCCGTATTCTAAGTCGTATTTAACCATTTGAACATTGGCAGAAAGTTGAAGTTTTGGAAGTTGAAAGACGATA